>NC_045450.1:55894774-56089565 GCF_002776525.5 Piliocolobus tephrosceles | reverse complement strand
GCGGCTGGCGGGGGTCGGCGGCGGCGGAGGACGCGCTGCTGGCGGCGGCGGCGGCGGCGGCGGCGGAGGAGCTGGAGCGCGCTCGGCGGAGCCCGGGGCGGGAGGCGGCCGCAGCCGGGGAGCCGGAGCCGCCGCCGCCGCTGCCGCCGAGCAGCATGGTTGGCGGGGAGTTTACAGCCCCCGGAGCGGGCAGGGGCCACGGAGGAGAAGCGGCGGCGGCGGCGGCAGCGGCTCTAGGCTGTAATTGGGATGCAAAGCAGGCGGCGGCGGCGGCGGCTGCGGCCGGGAGGAGGAGGAGGAGGAGGCGGCGGCGGTGGCGGCTGCAGCGGTCGGAGGGGACGCGCTGGAAGTGGGAGCTGATGAGTGAAAAGAAAAAAAAGTCTTTGGATCTTTATTCTGCTAATTAGTTTCCTGCAAAAAATGGCTGTGATTAATTCAGTGCGCATGTGCTTCATTACCCAGGCACGACGGGAAGGGCTAATTAGCCACCTTCTGGATCAATAAGATTCAGCAAAAAAGAAAAGGGGGAGGTGGAGGGAGGCAGAGGGGAGGAAGGGAGGAAAAAAAAAAAAAAAAAAAACCAGGGGAAAGTGATGAGCAGGGCAAGGAGAGCAGGAAGAGAGGATGGGAGAAGAGCCTAGGAAGAGGGAGAGAGGCACCAAAAGTTTATGCATGTATTAAAAACACACACACACACGACACACACGAGCGCACACACACACACACGCACACACACACCGAGAAGTGGAATGCATAGGAGCAACAATAGGAACCTGGCTAAGAATTTTTTTTAAGATTTTTTTCTTTCCTTTCTTCTCCCCCCCTTTTTTCTTTCTTATTCTTTTCCCCTTTCTCTCTCTGTCTCTCTCTCTCTGTCTCTTTAAGCAAATGCAGCAATGTTTAGATTAACTAGGAAAAGAGCATCTCCAAAGAAGGGGGGCATTAGTGGAGGGGGACAGCTTAGAGTAAAGGTTTAAGTGAAAGAGCAGAGACTTAGAATAGAGACCACTTTAAATTGCAAATCTGCGATTTTTTAACTGAAGGAAAATTAGCTCCCCCCTAAATCAGAGGACGAATGAGGAAAATATGGAGAAAACTTTAACACATACCATAGACTAGACACGTAATATATGTTAATTTTGTCTTCTGAAATAAGACGCAATCAATCTCTGGTTCTTTAGAAGGAGGGGAGAAGAGAGGTGTGGTGATTAGAAGAAATAAAAGGGAGAAAGTGAATCAGAACTGAAAGGGGATAACTTTAGGAAAGACAAGAAAAGGAAAAGTTGCACTTGGAAACAAGTCTAACTTTCTACCTTTCTGGACTTAAGAGAAAAGTAAAATCAATTTTCTCGTGTGAAACCTGGAAAGCAGATGTTTTCAAAACACAGGAAGCTATTTTGCCATCAAAAGCAGGGATGTAATAAAGGCAGTGAAAAATAATTTCAGACTAAATTCATAAGAGAGAAAGAAATATATTTAAATATAGAGGAAAGGTCTAGGGTGTAGAAAGGGGAAATTACATACCCCTTCCCTAATGCCAAAAAAAAAAAAAAAAAAAAAAAAGTCTTACAGCTACCTCCAAGAGTTTGGAGCAGAGTCACGAAGCCAAAGGGCTTGAAATGAGAGGATGGATTTCAGATAAAGACTAGGAGCAGTACATCCCACTAGAGCCCAAAGGAGATCCCTGAAATCAAAGACAGCAGCCGGGGACCCTGCTACTGTACCGATTCCCAGTACATCAAAGCCATCACTTAGGCTGGTGCACGGTACCTCCAAAAAGCAAGCAAACAAACGTAGGAAGAACAAGAGTCTCTCTCTCTTTCTCTCTCTCTCTCTCTCTCTCTACCCCTCTCTCCCTCTCTCTCTCCCCCACTTCTCTGTCTCTTCCCCCCCTTTCAAATCCCAGCCTCAGCGTCACTGCTACTGCAATAGATTTTTTTAAAATGACAAGTTGTATTTATGTAAGTTCTAAATATGAACTAATACCATTGAAATTACAATGTCTGGAATAAAATAAAATGCAATCAGCACTTTAAGTGATCTGCAAACAAATGTAAAAACAACATTTATGTTTTTGAAGGCATTATTAGTAAACCCTGTAACATCAGATATCTCGCTAAAACTCATTTTTCTTGGAAAAAATTTTGCCCTAGCCTACCAAGATGATTTATTTTAGAAGGAATTTGGGAATTAATCAGGAAATCTGTTTGATTAGAAAGTAATTCTTCATTTTGAGAGATTTTCCAATGCTCTTAAGAGCATGCAGCTTCTTAGTCAAGACTAGAGAGAAAAAAACCGGTTTAGGATTTTGCAGGGTTACCTCATCTAATCCTTCTGAATTCACTCTGGGAAATAATGCTATTTTATTTAGACGGGGGAAAAAAAGAAAATACATTTAGAAAAATCAGGGGTTTCCTCTCTGTGAGCCAAATCTGGGTTGCCATTCAAACTTTTCCTGGCTGCTTTTCCATGCAGGACAGCTGATCAATAAAGCCAAGTCCAGCCTGGCTTGCTACAGGTTTCACCAGTCAGTGCTTGCAAAACCTTTGTCATTTTCTAAAAATAAAAAAGCTAAAAGTTATTGTAGAAGAAGGGGCTTTTTTTTGTCCCCTGCACAATGTGTCTTTTGTGAGGTTAATGCCATTCTGGGCTCTTGATAGCCCTGGACAATGGGGAACTCTCTAGGAGCCTGCAAAGACTCTAGCTTTTTTCTTTCTTGCTTTTTTTTTTTTTTTTTTTTTTTTTTTAAGGGAAGGATGAAACATTCCTACAGTCCAAACACAACCTCTACTTTGATTAAATAAATATTTATCTTTATTGTAGCCATTGTATATTTTTACCTTCAGTTTGTCCAGTTTCTGATTATTATTTTAAATTTTTCAATGGCAACAGTTAATCTTTTTTTCTTTCCCTTTCAGTCCAAAGGGCAGGTCAGTGTAAAATGTAGCTGACTGAAGGAAGACTGGTAAATTCTGAATTTTTCCATAATATATCAGGTAAGGAAAATTGTTCAGACCCTCAGGAATATATTCACTTCCTTTTTATCTGTCTTCACGAATCTTCATAAAGCTGTTTATTTTTTTTAAAGATGTAGTAGAATTAAACTCCTCTTTGTAGATCTTGAAAAAATCACTTAAATACTATGTATTTATTTTCTTTTAAAATGTAAATAGTACTAGAAGTGAACTTGTAGCTTGTTTCTTATATAAAACAGTGCGGAGGAAGTCAGTATTTCCTTTGGTATAAGCTATTTGGAGGAAATTCTGGATATAAATGTATTTCATGTTACAATGTAGGAAAATGTCAGCTTAATCTGGTAAATACTTATGCTAATTTTACTGAGTGAATTCGTTATAAGGAGGAGAGGTACCAAGCTCGTATGATTGAATAATGCTTAGACGATAATCCAGCATCTATATGGATTATTTTACGTACAAAATGAAAAAAGAAGGAAACAAGAAATTCAGAATCAAAGTCTTTCATTTAGCTAGCAAGAGGGCAGAAAATTTTAGACCAATCTGGTTTTGAGACATTTAGATTAGGAGGGAAAGTGGAATGTAGGCTAAATATTGCATTGCTGTGTACATTTCTCTAGCTCTCACTCAAATGAATGGATATAGATATAAAAACAAAAATATATGCATAAAGGGGTACATAAATATACATTTGAATGACTTCAAATGTCTTTGCATTTGTATGTGTGTGTGTGTGTGAATATATCTGTGCACACAGATATACAAGGTGTACATAAATTCAGGTACTGGGCAGAGCTGTGTGAGTGCCCGCTCGCTGGGGGTTTGTGTTTCCAGATCTGTTTGAAGCCACTTCTTTGCAAATATAACATAAAAATGTTGATTTAATGATGAAGATGTGAATGGTGAATTTGAGTAAGAATCTGCTCCCCTGCAATGATCAGAATATGGGGTTGCAATGTGAGCAGCTATTATTTGGTCCAAAGGCTAAAGAGGCAATGGGCCATCTTAAGGGGCAAGGAGGATGAAGGGGTCTTAGGAGATCTCACTGGGCCCTGGGTTTTCTTCTGCAGGAGGATTGTGGACACAGAAACAAAAAAAAAAAAAAAAAAAAAGGAAGAAAGAAAGAAAGAAAAAAAAAAAAAAAAACCCGTGTGGAGGCAGGAGAGGTTGGAAGGACGCCTCGCCGTACAACTCCAGAGCTAGATCTAAGGAAGGGGTTGGAGGGTGAAGAATGTGCGAGTCCCTTTTTGAATGTGTATTGTTATTCTAAGTCTATTGTATGTACGTATTGCAGTCCTTTCATTTGCCACAACATATGGATTCCATAAATGCAGACATGCTGAAGTGCATCTGTCTGGGTAGTTAACATGATCTAAACATCCCTCCTCGTTCCGCTAACTCCGGCTCTTCTTCGGGCTCCTCGGCAGCGCTCTGGGCCAGCCGGCCCGTGCCCCAGGCTCGCAGTGCCGGGCAGCCTCGTCCTTTTGTGGTCTCTGCACGGGATCCAAGGTGCCGCGCGGAGGAGGCGGGCTGCTCGCAGTGCCGGGGTCAGAGGCGCCGCCACCGGCGGCCTCTGCGCGCGCGGGGAGGAAGGGGTTAAGCTGCCCGAGCCCGGGGAAGGGGCTGCGCTCATCCTGGAGTGAGGTGCCGCCACCGGCAGCTGTGATTTAGGGGTCAAGTCCGAGATCACCTTTCTCCTGCCTCTGGAAATGGCAGAAGATGAGCTAGGGAGGGAGAAACTAGAGAGTGGCAGCCAGGCGCAGCACGTGGGCTCCATCCATCCGACACCCCCATCGCCCAGATCCACCCCCTGACCCCCAGACAAATCGAACAGTTCCCTTTTCTGGTAGGGATGTGGGGTGCGGTTCTTCTGAGCGTCCGGAATCGCTCCATCCAAGGCTCTGCCCTAAGGTTAAGCCACTGTGCCCTGAGCCTCAGCCACCAAATCTCAAAGTTTGCTCTCAATGCGCCAGGGAGTGAGTAGATGAGTCTGAGTAAAAATCACCGTCCCCCTCCCCGTTTACGAAAACCAGGGGTGTCCCTGGCAGGACTAGGCCGTTTGAATGTTGGTGCCAGACCCTCAGACTCCTGACATGGTCCCCACAGTCATAAGCGGATGTACACAGTGGTGCCCACTACATGCAGCTTCTTGCTTTGTGCCTATATTGCACAAGAGCTTGCTTTCCCCCAACTCTGGCGGACTGGGGAATACTTTTGTCAAAATATTTTTTACACCTGAAAGGTAACCAAAAACCAAATTCAGATGTGTTTCTGGGGCTTTTTCACGGGAAAAGAGCAGAGGATCTGAAGTCCCCTTTTGTCACGGTTCAGTGTCTGGCCCGGCGAGGTTGAGGGTCCCTGCACCCAGGTGACGTTCTGGGGGCTGTAGGGATGCACACCGTGCCCACAAAAGGCGCTTTAATTGAGAACGAGCTTCCCAAATCCAGCTCCATGAGGATGGCATTTAGGACGACGGCTCTTTCGGAAAGTTACTCCAAGAAAAAGGAGTTTTTTGGTGGGAAAAGAAAACTGGCTCGAAATGACAGAGAGAAAGGGGAACTAGATCCCTGGGGGACAGGAGGCAGGTAGGGGGTGCGGTGAGAAGATAAGGAGATGAGCCGGGAGGTACATGGACAGGGCGTGTGGGGCGCGGCCAGGGAGGTTCCGCGACGCCCTCCCCTGACTCTCACTCGAGCTACCAGGGTGAGGGTGAATCACCTCGATTTTAGCTTCTGCTTCCAGGGCCAAGAGCAAACCAGCTGGTCTAGAAGGCAGCTGAGGTCTGTCTTCTGAGCCCTGCCGCCCCTAACCCTGCCAGAGCCTCCAAACCGCGGAAATCAAACCAAATTGGCCGCTCAAATCTAGAGAGGTTTCATCCCTGGGGCAAGGGGGAGGGAACAAGCCTTTTTTTTTCTTTTGAACTCCCGATTCAAAAGAGACCACAACCTACTCTTGAGTGTCATCTCCAGTACATGGATTGTGGGTACGTTTCATTCTTTCTTTTTTCCTGTTTCTCAGAAGTAAAACCTTTAAAGAATTAGCCCCAAACTTGGAGCGCCCGGGTCCTTGAAAGAGTTCCAAATGATAAAGCCTGCCCTTCATTTCGAATACATGGCGCATTGTGAAAATGCAGGGCAATTAGTCAGTTCCAGGGTTTGAGTCAGATTCCCAGTTTTCTCAGCTCCTTTGCAATGGAAATCTGAAATCCAACCTTGGGGCAGGAGGCGCAGAGCCGGTGGCTCTCCCGGGTTCGGCACCGCCTGCACCGCCGGCTAGCGCCTGACTTCCCTTTTGGTGACCTGGCAGGTACTAGAAGTTTGCACCACATCTAAAGCCTGGGGCGGGTGAAGGAGAGAGAGAACTAACTTCATCACAACGCAACAAAGTGAACAACTCCAGGGCAAGAGACCCTCAGTCAGGCCGTGTTCGCTTTAGGGATTTCCCAGGGCATAAATGGGGGGAATGATCGAGACTTCTTACTTGCCAGCCTGAGCCAGGAAAAAAGGAAACCCTGCGATGGGCGGGCGGCGGGCTTGAGAGCAGGGCTGTGAGTGGGCAACTGAGACCTGCCTCCCATCTGCACATAGCCCTCCTGGACCAGCGCCGGGAGACGGTGCCCATGGTGGCACGTGCATTGTTGACACGCAGACACGCAGGCGTGCGCTAATGGAGGGATGCGCGGCTGAACAATCCCCCCACCCCACCCCATGCTTGCATTTTTTGCAGGCATGGCTTATTTAATGGCCAGGGAATTGAGTGCCTCTTACCCACCACCCCCATCCCTTTATTTTTTTGCTGAGAAATGTAAAAAGGAACCTAAACCGTGTACATATTCTGAATAAACGTGAGGGTTTTTTTTTTTCTTGAGAAATACCTAGCGCCATAATTTTCTGATTTAAGGGGGCGAGGGAAATCTTTGAAGTGAAGGAAATCAGTGGGGGACGAACTAGCTTTTCCTGATTTTGTGTGTGTGTGTGTGTGTGTGTGCACGCGCGCGCATGTGTGTGTCTGTGTGCCTCTCCCCAAAGCCAGTAATGGGATTTAAAATGAGAGATTCCCAGTCCTCGTCCTCCCTCCCATTCCATTTCGCTCTCTTCGCCCCAGAAAACATCTGCGGTAACCGGCTGCACGTCTAAAGGGACGGTTTAAAGAAAAACAGGGTTTGGGGAGCGCATCAACTTTCTCTTTTTCAAATAAAGTTGAAAAAAAATTCCAAGGACAATTTAAGCAACAAACGACATCGAACAGATATTTTTCCAAGGCAAAAAATTTCCGATTCGTTGGTTTCCTATTCTCAGAAATACAGAAAAAGGCGAATCCGATCTTCCCGTGCGCTGATGGCACGAAATTTGGAGCCTGTACTTGGTTAAGGCTGGTGGGTGAAGGGCAGGGCGCGGCCCCATGGGCCGGCAGCAGTCCGGTGCGCACCGGGCCTGGAGCGCAACCGCTGGGGCTCCGGCTAGCTGGGCTCCCCGTGGGGTGGCCTAGGGCCCAGCCTGTGTGAAGGCTGCGGGCAGGGCACTGGTCCCCTGTGGACTCGGGGCGCGCCCTCGCAGCCGCCTCCCTCTTTAATTCCAGAGCTCAGCGGGCTGCAGGGACATTCGACGCCAGTTTCCTCTGGCCCCGGCGTGAGACGCACCCTTCTCGTGTCTGCTCTTCCGTCCCTCTGGGCTGGATGTTGTATAGACCAGGCCCCTTCCCTCCCCACTCTCTCATTCCCAAAACCTTATCATCGAGAATTCGACAGTTGGCCTGAGATGCTGATCCCAGTTCACAGAGCCAGCGTGCGCGTCCCTAATGCCCGGCACACCCAACTCCATTTCGGGACCCCCCCCTTTTTTTTTTTTTTTTTTTTTCCTGCGGGCTCTGGACTCCCGGAGGAAGCCCCGGGCCCTCTGGTCCCTGGAGACACCGGCTGAGGCGCTTAAGCCGGTGCAGAGTCGCCGCACTGGGACCCAGGCGCCCCTCACAGGTGCACGCAGGGCATGGCCCAGCGGCCCCTCGGATGGGCGGGGAAACAGGCCCGGGCGGAGCAATTCGATCACCCCATTATGCCCCTGCGGATGCCCAGAGAAGCCACCACTACCGGGGGCCCGCCCCATCAGTGGCCTGGGAAGGAGAGGGCGCGGCGGGGGGCGCCCCTCACGCCCAACGCCCTCGCTGCCCAGGCCCCATGCCTGCCTCCCCGTCACCCTAACTCCGCACCCGGGGCTGCTGGTGGTTCACTTCTCTTTCTGTCGTTCTCGCCGTGCTGCTCAGTCTCTTTAGGGCCACAGATACGCTCACACACCCCCTCCCCGCGGGACACCGAGGTGTGGGCACCGGGGTGGGGACCCTGAAGCCGACTGCAGGAGGACGCTGGACCCCGATGTCCCCTGGAGCCCCTTCCAGCCAAGGCCTGGAGAGGGAAGGCGCCTCTGTACCCCTCAGCCCCAGGTGCAAGAGCTGGGAGTGGAGAACCCCCGGGGCCCTGCTCACCTCCAGGGCAGACCAGAAACTGGACCGGCCAAGGAGGCCGGAGTGCGTGTGTAGAGTTAGCGAAGGGCCGACTGGAGGGGTGCCTGTGTTTGCGTGTTTGGTGCTGCACGTCTCCCTCCCTCTCATTCTGTCTGGGAAGAAGGAGGAAAGCGGGCAGATTTGCGCCGACCCCTCTTTCCGCAGCCTGGGAACGCTGCAGCAGGAAGAATTGCTCATAACGACACTTAAGCCTGGACACTTGAATGCTAAAGGTTAAACTTGCAGTCTTCAGGGAAGGGCTTCCTGCCAACTGGAACAGTGGTGTGCGCTGCCATGGGCGCTCCTCCACCCCAGCCTGGCCCCTCCAGGTACAGCTCACATCACCAGCTCTTGGCATTTGTGAACTTCAGCGAAAGGAGCCCCTGGGTTCTGGCTTGTCCCTGCCCCTCACCTTCAGGGAACCTCTCCTTCCTGGTTTCCCCCATTATTTTGCCTGTGGTTGGTTGATACCTCAGTTTGTCCCTGGGATCCTGCCCTATGGGTTCCAACGAGTTCCTGCTGTGGAGTTGGAATGAACCCACCTTTGCAACAAAGATGCAGGGTTCACACAGGTGGACACTTTGGGAGAAACTGCATTCATCCCTTGTCCCTTTGCACAGAGCACTTGGTGGCCCCTGCAGCTTGGCACAGATAAAACCAAGGCTAATAGACTTAATTTAGTGCCCAGCCTTGGAGGGGTCTGCAGAGAGACACTGGCTATAAGGAGGCAGGCGGGGGACAGATTGTCAGGTGGAAAGCTTCCCCCAAAAGAATAGCCACGGGAGTCTCTATTCCACGGACCAAGGGCCCCTCCCTCAACCCACCACCAAATGATGGTGAGATTCAATTTAGCACCACTAAAAAGGATATTCCAGTAGGAGACAGATGGTAAAGAGAATGGAGGTTAGCTCTCAGGAGCCAGGGAAGGTAGCTCTTTTCCTCCCTCCCAGGAGAGCCCACATTTGCTGAGCACCTACCATGCCTTAGCTCCCTGCCAGGCACTTTGCAAATAATTGCATTCAGTTCTCCCAGCAACCCTGGGAAACTGATATTATTATTAATCCCATCTTATAGATGAGGAATACCAGATTCAGAGAGGTTAAGTCACTCACGTAAGGTCACACAGCTATTAAGTGGCTCAGCTTGAATTTGAACCTGGGCCTGTCAAGCTTTAGTCAAAGCTATTTCTATTATACCAGTTGTCTCTCATCAAAGTCAGGAGAATCAGGGGACCCAAGGGATGAGAATAGATAGATGTGCAGGGCACATGGGCTGAGGGGCTGGAAAGAAAAATATTCCGGGAAGGGTGCTCTGGTTTTGTATGGATTCATGGCTAGATTCAAGACTAAGAGACAAGTCACTGATAGGCATGGGGGATGTTATTCACTAAAGGGAAAAAGGCCAAAAAGGACAATGCAATAGAGAAATATCAACAAAATCCTAGGATTACAGGGTTTGAACCCATGTAACAATTGCCTGGTGTGCCCCTTGGTTTTCCAGCCTCGGCTGGCCATACCAGGGAAGTTCATACTAGTCCTTTTTGGTTTTTTTTGTAAATTTTCTGACAGTGTCTGAAGCTCAGACAAGATCCTTACTTCTGTGAGTCAGCAGGGCTAACAGGAAGGGATGATCAGATGACCAACTGCTCATGAAAAAATATGAGGAAATCCAGTAGACAGGGAATAAGAGCAGGCAGAGATAGATATCCAAAGGCAGGCCCCTTGGGAACTCCTGGTCACTTGAGTGCTCCATTTGCAGGCCCTAAGGTAGGGAAGGCTGTGGGTGGGGCAGTTCCACAGCTCCCTTGAAACAAAGATGATGCCTGCTTCGCCAATATTGAGGCTTGGCCACATGACGGTCATCCACCAACTCTGGCCTCCATGCGCACTGCAGATACTGACCACTCACTTTGGGCGAAACTGCAGCAAGGGGGAAGGGTGGTCAGTCCAGTGGTATGGGCTGATCACTTTTCACCGTGCTTGGCTGGGTTGACTCTGACTGATAACTGCCCAAGTGTGAGTGTGTGTAACTGGGCAGGACTAGCCAGGCCCAGCCAGGCCCACATGGAGGGGTTGCTGAAAGCCTTGTTAAGGAAGTACTTCTGACTAGGCAATCCAATTACATAATGCTGCAAAAATAACTCTGGGCTGGGAGTCTTGAGAGTGACGTATTTTGTTAACAGAGAGGGGTATCAAATATCTGTCTTTTAACCCAAGGGCTGAAAGTACACTTGTGTGTACTGACTGGGCTCTCACCCTCTCCTCCAATAAGGGATGTTAAGCAGGTGGCAGGTGGGGGGCAAAAGAAACAGCAACAATGCATAGTTATTTTCTCCCCTCCTTTTCCCCAGGTGCAACTAAAGCCAACTGTTCAGTTTAGCTATATTCTGCCAGCTCATGTGTCCGTCTACAGATTCATGCATACCCAAATTAGCCATGCAATGCTATAAACTGATCAGGGAAGACTAAGCCAAAGAAATGAGGGGAGAGAATAAGAAATGAGAGAAAAACAGAATGAAAGGTGGTTTTGTTTTGGTTTTTGGTGGGTAGAGGGGGGAAGGGGTGAATTGTCTCATTATATTCATGAAGACTAGACTAGAACTCCTAGCTCCCCACTAAGGTGACCAACTGGTCCCAGTTTACTGAAGACTGTCCCAGGTTTAAAACTGCATCTTAGCAACCCACTCATTTCTGAAAAACTGAGTTGGTCATTCCACTTCCCACAAGCTTTGGCCAAATTTCCACCCGGTCAGAAAATAACTGATCATAATGGTATATCCCGTCAATCCAAAATTATTCGAAGAGTGATCTAAATGAGATATTTCATCACGGATGCAAAAGCCTTATTTCCAGGCATTTGAAGAAAGATCCATACACTTCTCCCTCCCACTACCATTTTGGATTCTAGAGCTTTCCAGGTGGAAAAATTACCTGCTTCATCCAGTTTGCTTTCAGATAAAGTTTCCGATGTCCCTTTCCCGTTTTAAAATGCCTTGAACTCCTGCCATGTTTTGCTTGAGAATCCTTTCATATCATTTTTAAAGAACACTGCTTGAAAGTCATTGTACCTTTTTTTAACCTCTTTTCTGTTGTGGGGTCTCCATTCCTTCCTGGGGCACCAGGGTCACACACTGAACTGTATCAAACTCTTTTAATGTATTCTCATTGAATCTGTTAGCATTTTCTGTTTCCTAATGTTGATAATTACAGCATCTGATCCTTTCATTCTGAACTGCGGCCGTGCAATCCATCCTTAATCTAGATCCATCTGAGCCCCTTCCAAAGAAGACACAAAGATAAGCTATCCCCGGCCCAAGACACTCATAACATCTGAGCTTAGTTTCACATTTGTCCCCGCCTCTGTTATTATTTTTTAATCAAAATGTTTCCAAACCCCTTGAGCTAATTATAAAAGCAAATAGCTTTTCCTCTCTGAATCATATTCCTTGACTTGTAAGAATGCAGTTCCACTCTGAGACCACCTTGTCGCAGACGTGAAAACCTGCTTGCTGAGGATACAACAGAGAGGAAAGGGTGAAGCGGGATTCGTCTCCCGCCCTCCCTCGGCAGGCACTGCCTTTATGGAGTCTATTTCCAGTCTGTTTACCTGGCAAGGACCACGTGACCAATCCAGAAGGAAATGCTGACATCATTGTCTCTCTCTCTCCCACATGTGCGCCTCCCTCCCTCCCCGCGCCGCCTGCATTCCGGTATCCATCCTCTCTGCCTCTTTCCAGCGCCCAGCCCCCTCCCCGACCACTCATGCCTTCCACCACTTATTTCTCTGTCTTTCTCATGTCATACTTTCCTTTGTTTTCTTTTCCCCTTGCGGGCTGGTTCCTAGACCGTCTTGCGCGTGCTCGCGCGCGCGCACACACACACACACACACACACACACACACACACACACAGCTGGGTACTCTTTTCCTCCCCGCCGCCCCGCCCAGCTTTTCAGTTTTTTCAGATCTGTGGCCATTGAGCCCTTACTCTTTTAAAAACACCTTTCCTCTTTCTCTCTAGAGTTGAGATTTCTAAATTAAAAAAAAAAAAAAAAGTCTGGAGGCCTAGAAAATCTTCCGGGCCAGGGGGAGGGGGAGGAGGGCCAGGCGAGGCTGCGGAGTCCGGGCCATTCAATTTCCTGCTCCACTGGGCTTCGAGATTTCGGTGTTGGGGGTTTGGTCAAACATGCTTTCTTTATTTATTTATGTACAGCTTCTCTTCTAGTCTCCATTCCACGTTTTCCCACACTGCTGCTTACCAGGGTCCCCTCCCTTCCCCACTGCCAGACCACAGGTCCCAGCAGCTCCTGGCCTCGAGCAGAGGGAGGGAGGGAGGGAGGGAGCACGTGCGACTCGCTCCTGGTCTTTTCTCTGCTGCTGCTGCTGCCAATACTGCTGCTCATTCTGCCGGGGGCTGGGGAGGCTGCTCACCATCCTCCCCAGCCTGAGACTCAGGGAGCTGGGAAAGCCAGGATGCAGAGAGGAGGGGAGGAGTGGCAGTTCGTGCAGGTGCCTCCTGCCTATTCAAAGAGCTATTTATAGGAAGAACCAGCAGGCAGGGCTCTGGGGTTCGGCTGCTCCTGGGCAGCTTTCTTGGTGCACATGGGCACAGAGCCAGAGCATGCAGTTTAGAGAAAATATTTAATGAAGACATGGGAGCCTCAAAGTGTTTATTTATTCTCACAAAAAGATGAAGATGGGGTGTGCCTGGAAACTGCTTTGAAAGCGAACGCAAGATAGTGAGGCCAGAGGGTGACACCACTGGGAATCAAAGGGAACAGCTGTCTCAGCCGAAGGGGCACAAGGCAGACACTGATGGGCCCTATTGCTTCCACCTCCCACCCTAGGCTGTTCTGAGTGGGATGGTACCCCTTTTAGTTTGGGAATGGGACGTGGAAGGACATATGAAGGGTCACATGAGAGTGAGACTATTTAGTAGTCATTACTTAGGGGTAAACTCATAATCCCCAGCACCCAGAAAGGTGGGATTCTACCTAGAGGGCATGAGTACTTTGATGGGCATGTTCACCACTGGGTTGGATGGAAAATCGAAAATGCAGGCCAGGCGCGGTGGCTCATGCCTGTAATCCCAGCACTTTGGGAGGATGAGGCAGGTGGATCACTAGAGGTCAGGAGTTCAAGACCAGCCTGGCCATCACAGTGAAATGCCATTGTTACTAAAAATGCAAAACTTAGCTGGATGTGGTGGGGGCGCCTGTAATCCCAGCTACTCAGGAGTTTGAGGCAGGAGAATCGCTTGCACCCAGTGGGTGGAGGTTGCAGTGAGCCGAGATCATGCCATTGTACTCCAGCCTGGGCAACAAGAGCGAAACTCCATCTCAAAAAAAAAAAAAAAAAAAGGAAAATCAAAAATACAGTATCCTATTGGAAGACCCTACTAAGACCTAGAGGTGGGACTCTGAATGTCAATATAGTACCGGCCTTCAGTGTTTGGGTTCATTCCTGTTTCTTCGTTTTTAGAGACAGAATCTTGCTCTGTCACTCAGGCTGGAGTGCAGTGGCATGACCATAACTCATTGCAGCCTCCAACACCTGAGCTGAAGCAATCCTCCCACTCCAGCCTCCTGAGTAGCTGGGACTACAGACACATGCCACCATGCCAGGCTAATTTGTTTTACAAATTTTTTGTAGAGACAGGGTCTTGCTTTTTTGCCCAGGCTGGTCTCGAACTCCTGGCTTCAAGTGATCCTCCCACCTCAGTCTTCCAAAGTGCTGAGATTACTGGTGTGAGTCACTGTGCCCAGCCCATTCCTATGTGTTTCTTTTCTTTTCTTTTCTTTTCTTTCTTTTTTTTTTTTTTTTTTTTTTTGAGTCTCATTCTGTCGCCCAGGCTGGAGTGCAGTGGCGCAATCTTGGCTCACTGCAACCTCCATTTCCCGGGTTCAAGCATTTCTCCTGCCTCCCCCAGCCTCTGAAGTAGCTGGCACTACAGACAAGCACCACAATTCCCGGCTAATTTTTTCTATTTTGGTAGAGACGAGGTTTCACCGTGTTGCCCAGTCTGGTCTCAAACCCCTGAGCTCTGACAATCTGCCTGCCTCAGCCTCCCGAAGTGCTAGGATTACAGGCGTGAGCTACCATGCCCGGCCTCCTATTTCTTAAGACACATTTCCAGTACTATGCCCATTGAAATGATCCTGGCAACCAGTCAGAAGAGAATCTAGTTATCATGAGGCTACCTTCTAGAGACCTATCGCTTCAGCAAAGCATAAATACGGCAGGGAGGGGTGTGGTGAAAGAGGTCAGTCATAGATATGTCTCTCCAGGATCAACAGGATCTAAATCCTCTTCAGATATGCTGGAAATCTAGAACTTCCTACAGGCTTTAAACGTTTTGTACAAGTTCTAATTTTAAACTTCTAAATGTCATAGGCCAAGGACTTGCTGGATTTTGTTTATTTCTTGAGACAGAGTCTCACTATGTTGCCCAGGTTGGAGTGCAGTGGCACAATCTCAGCTCACTGCAACCTCCACCTCCCGGGTTCAAGTGATTCTCCTGCCTCAGCTTCCCAAGTAGCTGGGATTATAGGCACCTGCCACCATGCCCAGCTAATTTTTGTATTTTTAGTACAGACAGGGTTTCACCATGTTGGCCAGACTGATCTCAAACTTCCAACTTCAAGTGATCCACCCGCCTCGGCCTTCCAAAGTGCTGAAATCACAGGCATGAGCCACTGAGCCCGG
The DNA here is from genome assembly GCF_002776525.5 of Piliocolobus tephrosceles. Classification (NCBI taxonomy): domain Eukaryota; kingdom Metazoa; phylum Chordata; class Mammalia; order Primates; family Cercopithecidae; genus Piliocolobus; species Piliocolobus tephrosceles. The sequence continues at coordinate 56,074,391 of NC_045450.1, read as the reverse complement.
CCTGGACTTGCTGTTTTGAGACATCGGTTAGGTAGATAACTCTGTTGGTCAATGAAATGATTGTTGTGGCTTTTGATTCCAAATAAAAGTAGTGCTGGAAATTCTCAATGTCATTCTCATCATCTCCATATCTCATCATTTATGGAGCCACTGCTAAATTATGAGTACAGAAGGATAAGGTGAAGCACAGGTTCCTGACTCCCAGCTGTGGGTTTGAGATGCCTCTGTCAGTGAATCTCAATGATGATGCTCTTCACTTCTTACTAGTTTTTGTCAAGGTAAACTCCAAGTGGTGGAAACATATAAGAGAGGGTAGAGAGAATCATACAAAGCAGGCAACCCAGCAGAATTATGTGACCTTTATTGTGGCATCTTTCAACTTTGGAGGGATCTGGAGAATAACACGAAGGAGGTTCTTTCTCCATCTTTGAGTCTAGCTCAAGGCTCAGGCTCACTTCCTCACCCTGTCTCAGGCCCAGTGTTGGAGGTGACCTCACCCAGCTCCTCATATTCAGCTCTCTGAGTGGGTTTCCTGCATTTGTGTAAAACTGTATGGAACCAAGATAACAGCAACAAGATCCATTTGTTTCACTACAGAATACCTGTGATGATGTGGAAATGCATATGCATTCATGAGTAGATCTGTATTCATGTTACGGATGACCCGCCTGCTTCCCCAAGGATAGGCACCATATGGAGTGTTCACTGTACACATCTCCATAAACGCCCACCATGCTAATTGGTACTCAGTGCTGTACCCTTGGAGAAGAGAAGATAATGGGAATGATAATGACAATGATGACGACAATGATGACGACACTGAACTGCAGATACCGATTCCAGGATGAAGATGGTTCTGGGCATACAGACATGCTTAACCAATGAGGAAAGAGGGAAGGAAGAGAGGGAGGGAGGGAGGGAGGATCAGATCTCATTGAAACACTCAATATAAGTCCTTAAACAACTAACTAACTTCCTTCCTTTTTTCTTTTCCTTTTCCTTTTTCTTTTTTATTCGAGACAGGGTCAGGTTCTGTCACCCAGGATGGAATGCAGTGGCACAATCTCAGTTCACTACAACCTCCGCCTCTGGGCTCAAGCGATCCTCCTACTTCAGCCTCCCAAGTAGCTGAGACTATAGGTGCATGCCACCACACCCAGCTAATTTTTGTATTTTTTTGTAGAGACGGGGTTTTGCCGTGTTGCCCAGGCTGGTTTTGAACTCTTGAGCTCAAGCAATCCATCCACCTTGGTCTCCCAAAGTGCTGGGATTACAGGTGTGAGCTACTGCACCCGGCCTTTTGTTTGTTTGTTTTAAAGCATAATTACCCTATTATTACCTACTAAAAGGAATATAGGCCAGGCGTGGTGGCTCATGCCTGTAATCACAGTGCTTAGAGAGGCTGAGGCAGAAGGATCACGGAAGCCCAGGAATTCGAGGCTGCAGTGAGCCATGATCACACCACTGCACTACAGCCTGAGCAACAGAACAAGAGAATTTCTCTTTCCCAACTGGAAAGACAAAGAGACGAAGGGAGGGAGAGGGGACATCATATCTACTGCTGAGCCTGTGGGCTGGGCTAGAATGGCGTAACAATAAAACAATCACTTTTCATTGTTGGCATATTTTTAAAAATATGATTTAGTACCTGATAGTTCCCTCTCTCATGACACATCAGAGAGGCAGTGTTGGTAGCTCAGGACAGATTTACCTTATACTCAAAGGCTAAAAGTCAGAGACATGATCTTGCAGTGATATACAATATAAATAAATTTAAAATATATAGAAAAGTAAATACATACAAGAAAGAATTACGTAGAAGAATCAAAGGCTTTTTTTTTTTTTTTTGAGATGGAGTCTCACTCTGTGGCCCAGGCTGGAGTGCAGTGGTACAATTTCAGCTCACTGTGACCTCCGCCTCCTGGGTTCAAGGGATTCTCCTGCCTCAGCCTCCCAAGTAGCTGAGAATACAGGTGCATGCCACCATGCCCGGCTAATTTTTGTATTTTTGGTAGATATAGCATTTCACTGTTGGCCAGGCTGGTCTCAAACTCCTGACTTCGTGATGCACCCGCCTCAGCCTCCCAAAGTGCTGGGATTACTGGCGTGAGCCACCATGCCCAGCCAAAAGCTTTTCTTAATAAAAATAAAACAAAATGTAGAGAGCAGGAAGATTACCAAAGGCCTGGGTTCTAGTGTTAGCTCTGCCACTAACAGCTGGATGGCCCCCAGCAAATCACTTAATCCTCACTGTGTAACTTCTCCTTGTAAAATGGAGATAACAGTACACACCCCACAGGGTTGTTTCAGGATTAAATGAGACTGCAGATATAAAGTATCTAGCACAATCCCTGGCACATGAAGGGGGTTCAATCCATGGTAGAAATGATTAATAATATTCTGATATTTCTTACCTGTCGGCATTGAAGGGTTGGAGCGTGAAGATTAAGTGACTGTAAAAGTACTGCATGAACTAGAGGGACCGAGACAAATCTCAGATGTTCTTTTTAGGTGTTACTGGGCTCTAAGTTAAATCTGTTAGTACTGGGAAGTGGAGCAATGAGATAAAGATACATTATCAAGGACAAACTTTCCCTATACACAGATACCTGATATACCTAATTCCAGCCATAAAGTTGCTGAAATACGAGGAATGTCAGTGCCTAACAGACTTCCTTAGGGGGGTGTTGTGAAGATTAATAGTTTAGAATGATGTCACAGTTATTAAGGTGCTTGGATTCCCTCGAGCAGAGGGGATATGTAAATCCAGAGACTCATCATAAGAGTAATATCATCACTGTTTCTCACAGCCGACTGTTTCCTAAGCTGGGATAGAATTTCCAGAAGTATCTTTCTTTTTTAGAATTACAGAGTATGACAGATTTATTTCCACACATCTCACTTGCTTTCAGAGTTATTGTTTCCTCTTATTCCCCCCACCCCTTTGGTGACAGAGAAGCCTGAGAACCCATCCTGTCGGGAAGTTCTTGGGGAATTTTCAGAAGGATGTGAATGCAGGGTATGTGAATGGCTGTGCACAGCAGCATAAACTGTATTTTATAAAATATGTGTGTGTGTATATACATATACATGTATACACACACCACACACGTGACTGATCTTCCAAACATATCTGAATAATCAAAACCATGAATGACAAACATGTCAGATACATTCATCAGAACTTAGAGGATCTTCTAGGGGAATTCACTAGTATGTCTTCCTCTTAAAATAGGTCAGGTAACTATTCCCCTCCTTTGGGACTTTCAAAAAGGATGTGCTACTAAATCTAGGCCCCAGGATAGGAGCTCAGTTGCCCTCTAGACAACTAATGCCAATCCCCAAATTTTCTGAATTTATTGACCAAGATGTTGGATGCAGCAGGTTCAAGCATCTTGCTAAATAAAATATAGATTATATTGATCATTTCCCCTCAATCTACTAAAATCTTGTTACTCTTTCACAGAAGGAAATAAATCAGTTTGACAGGACTTGTTCTGTCAAGTGATATAAGTTCCTAACACTGCATTCACTACAGATTATTCTAGAAATAAATTGGTAATCTTTTTTTTTTTTTCCAGGTGAACTTCCAGATTAGAACACCACACACTGCCCTGTGTCTTTTTAAAAACAGAGGCATTAATCCTGCTTTCTTTCAGTCTTTCCAAGTTGTTAAAAATGAAGTGACTCTCCCATGATTTTAGCCAATAACAACAGCTTCCCTTATAAACAACTTTATCCTGCAAAAAATCTGCTTAGAAAAAAAAAGGCATTTCTACTAGTGTTTAAGAAATGTTTAAGAGTTCATCCTGCAAAAACAATGAGGAAGTAAATGGTCAACATATATGACCTCTACTTTGACAAGCCTATTTCCAGATCTCTCCCATAGATTTAGGTGTTAGATTTAGAAATTATTTCTCAATTAAATGGGGTTAAGACCAAAGACAGGTAAATTTGCAGATCATGTCAATCATGTAGATCTCATGCACTTCAAAGCCAATATTTTTCTTTTTTGTTTGCTTTTGTTTGTTTGTTTTAAGACGGAGTCTTGCTCCCAGGCTGAAGTGCAATGACACGATTTCGGCTCACTGCAACCTCTGCCTCCTGGGTTCAAGCGATTCTCCTCTCCTGCCTTAGCCTCCTGAGTAGCTAGGATTACAGATGCCCGCCACCACACACAGCTAATTTTTGTTTTTTTAGTAGAGATGGAGTTTCACCACGTTGACCAGGCTGGTCTCGAACTCCTGATCTTGGGTGAGCCACCCACTTTGGCCTCCCAAAATGCTGGGATTACAGGCAGGAGCCACCGTGCCTGGCCAAAGCCATTATTTTCCATAAACACATTGGAAATCCACTAGGCAGTACAGGAGAAAGACAGGAGAAAACGCATGAAACACCTCATTGTTTATTCGTCTTAAGATAAATTACGGTGGCCACAGGATCTGCACCCTTCCTGAAATCTCAGGGCTTCATAAAAACCCAACATTTTCAGAATACACATGGCACCGAGACAACCTCAAAGTCAAAGCCCCAACTCTGTCAAGACCAAGACAGGAGCACAAAGGCGGCATCCTTGAAATGAAATTCAGGTATCTTGGGTACTTCTGGGTATCTCTAGGGTTTGGGGTTTCTAAGCTTAACTAAGATACTTGCTTGTTTAAAGGCTCTGGAAACAGAAAACCCAAACTACCCTGGACAGGTCACAGCTTGGTATTTACCAATCTTGTGAGCCTGAAATGTAAAGTTCCTTTATCCTTTTTCTTTGGCCCACCATGCCAATTCCCAGCCCAGGTTACCCCCAGCCACCTGCCTCTGGATTGCTAAACAGTGCTGGGATTATAAACCATGCCCACTAAAGAACTTTATTTATTTATTTATTTATTTATTTTGAGATGGAGTCTGGCTCTGTCACCGAGGCTGGAGTGCAGTGGTGCGATCTCCACTCACTGCAAGCTCCGCCTCCTGGGTTCACACCATTCTCCTGCCTCAGCCCCCGAGTAGCTGGGACTACAGGTGCCTGCCACCAAGCCTGGCTAATTTTTTCTATTTTTAGTGGAGACGGGGTTTCACCAGGATGGTCTCGATTTCCTGACCTCGTGATCCGCCCACCTCGGCCTCCCAAAGTGTGGGATTACAGGCATGAGCCACTGCACCTGGCCCCTTTGTTTCTTAAAACCATGATTGGAATGAACTTCAACTTGCCTGTCACATTACCTTATGGTGCCTTATACCACCTCCTCTTTTTCACCATGAAATATTTTTGTATCCTTCCTATTTCCTTCCTTCTATTCTGCTGTGATTCCACTGCAAATCTTCCCCAATCTCCAGAGTTTAACCTGACCAGGTCCTTCCAGTCCCCTTCTCCTTCACTTACTCGTCTCTCTCCACTACTGTCCCCATGGTATGCCTGCCTCCATCACTTTCATATCTTTCTCTTATTAAATTTATTTTTAAGGCCAGGCATGGTGGCTCACATGTGTAATCCCAGCACCTTGGGAGACCGAGGTGGGCGGATCACTTGAGGTCAGGAGTTCAAGACCAGCCTGGCCAACATGGTAAAACCCCGTCTTTACAAAAAATATAAAAATTAGCCAGGAATGGTGGCACATGCATGTAATCCCAGCTATTTGACAGGCTGAGTCAGGAGAATCACTCGAACCCAGGAGGCGGAGGTTGCGACAGGGCGAGACTCTGTCTCAAAAAAAAAAAAAAAAAAAGAAAGAAAGAAACAATTATTTTTAATTTTTAAAAAATAGAGAGGGGGTCTCACTATGTGGCCCAGGCTGTTCTTAAACTCCTCGCCTCAAGTGATCCTCCCACCCTGGCCTCCCAAAGTGTTGGGGTTACAGGCATGAGCTACCACACCTGGGCTCCTATCTTTACTCCATTTCTACTTGGAAACCTACACATGCTGTATTCTCTCCTATCAAACAATAACAAGAACAATAACACTTCCCTTGGTTCTGCCACCTTTTTGATGTGCCATCCTTCCATTCATTACCCAACTTCCCGAAGAATCATTTAAACATGTTCTCTGGCCCTTGCTTGAACACCTCTGGCACTGTGGACAGATGGCTCTCATTGTTAAGAGAAGATGGTCATTATTTTGAGCCTTTTAAATAGATCCCTTGTGGTTCCTGCCCACTGGTCTTAGTGTCACCTTGTGAGGTCACACAGAGGAAGTTTAATTCCCTGATGCAGACAACCTTTCCCCTGTCCTGGCCTCCTCTCTCAGTCTGATCTTTGTGAGATAGGAACTGCCAGTTTCTTCCACTCTTTTTCACAGGATCTGCTTCTGAGTCCCCTTTGCCTTCCTGTTTCCAGTTTGACTCTCTTCTTAAAGTGTCATGGCCCAAGATTAAATGTAACTTATCCACATCTGCTCTGTCTACCGCAGTAGAGCAGGATTCTCACCTCTTTTGTTCTCCTCATTACACTTCTGCCCAATACAGTTGTGAAAGCCTCCACCCATTAACTTAAACCTCTAAGACAGTGGTTCAGAAAGTGTGGCTCACGGAGCCCCTACTTCAGAATGGCCCAGAGAGCTTCATGTTATGGACTGAAAGTTTGTGTCCTCCACAAAGAGGGTGGAACTCAATGTATAGGTATTTTGATCCCAGACTCCAGAATTGTGAGAAATAAATGTCTGTTGAATGGGCCACCTAGTCTGTGATATCTTCTGATAGCAATCTGAGCTATCTAAGACACTTTAATACATGGAGATTCCTGGACCACACCTCAAACTTGAATCTGACAATCTAGGGTAGCACCTGGGAATCCACATTTTAAGCATTTATGCCAGGTGACTATTTTTTTTTTTTTGGAGATGGGATCTTGCTGTGCTGCCCAGGCTGGAGTGCAGTGGTATGATCAGAGCTCACTGCAGCCTCAAACTCCTGGGCTCAAATGATCCTCCCACGTCAGCCTCCCCAGAAGCTGGGATTGTCGGCACACACCACCATGTCTGGCTAATTTTTTTAAAAAAATTTTTTTCTAGGGACAGGGTCTTGCTATGTTGACTAGGCTGTAGTCTCGAACTCTTGCCCTCAAGCAATCCTCCCGCCTTGGCCTCCCAAAGTGCTGGGATTTCTGGTGTGAGCCATTGTGCTCAGCCAGATGATTCTTAAATGTGCCCAAAAGTCTGAAAAGAAAAAAGCTTCAGGTCTTTTCCAATACTTCTTACCAAGCCTGGCTCCCTCCACCAGAGTATGTGCAGATGGGTTTTCAGGTCCAAGGTCAAGACCCACCATTTTCTTGTGCTACATTTCATCTTGCTAGATTTGGTGCATTGCCATGGTCTGTCAAAAATCTTTTGAATTCTTTATTTTGCAACATATGATGTCATGATAACCACACATGGATTACCAAAACCTCACTGTCCCAGCACCAGAAATCTCCTCCACATTGATACCAATCACTAACTAATTTGTACGTCATCTTTCATCTTCTTTTCCATGACATAAATGGGCAGATTTATTCTCTTTCTTTCTTTTTTCTTTCTTTCTTTCTTCCTTTCTTTCTTCCTTTCTTCTTCCTTTCCTCTCCTCTCCTCCTCTCCTCTCCTTTTCTTCCTTTTCCTTCCTTCCTTCCTTTCTTCCTTTCTTTCTTTCTTTCTTCTTTCCCTTCCTTCCTTCCTTCCTTCCTTTCTTTCTTTCTCTCTCTTTCTTTTCTCCCTTTCCCTTTCCCTTTCCCCTTCCTTCCTTCCTCCCTTCCTCCCTTCCTCTCTTCCTCTCTTCCTCTCTTCCTCTCTTTCTCTCTTTCTCTCTTTCTCTCTTTCTCTCTTTCTCTCTTTCTCTCTTTCTCTCTTTCTCTCTTTCTTTCTTTCTTTCTTTCTTTCTTTCTTTCTTTCTTTCTTTCTTTCTTTCGACAGAGTTTTGCTCTTGTTGCCTAGGCTGGAGTGCAATGGCACAATCTCTGCTTACCACAATCTCCGCCTCCTGGGTTCAAACAATTCTCTTGCCTCAGCCTCCTGAGTAGCTGGGATTACAGGCATGTGACACCACACCCAGCTAATTTTGCATTTTTAGTAGAGACGGGGTTTCTCCATGTTGGTCAGGCTGGTCTCGAACTCCTGACCTCAGGTGATCTGCCCACCTTGGCCTCCCAAAGTGCTGGGATTACAGGCATGAGCCACTGTGCCCGGCCCAAATTGTCTTTAACCATATTATCAAATGCCTCACTAAAGCCTGGCTCTTCTTTGTCTTTGATAGCTCCCTGTTCCACTGGGATATGCCAATTCTGTCAAAGAAGAAAATAAAGTGTTCTCACAGGCCGTTTACACATGCATTCTAGAATCTGTGGTCAGCCAATGGACTCCAGTGTGCAGAACTCACCCTCTTTTCCAACGGCCTTGTTCTGGATGTTTATGGAACTTTTGTCATAGGACCCTTGACTTATAATTGTAAATGTTCTTGTCCACATTTTTTTTTTTTTTTTTTTTTTGAGACGGAGTCTCTCTCTGTCACCCAGGCTGGAGTGCAGTGGCACGATCTCGGCTCATTGCAACCTCTGCCTCCCAGGTTCAAGGGATCCTCCTGCCTCAGCCTCCTGGATAGCTGAGACTACAGGTGTGCACCACTGCACCCAGCTAATTTTTATATTTTTACTAGAGACGGGGTTTCACCATGTTGGCCGGGCTGGTCTTGAACTCCTGACCTCAGGTGATCCACCCGCCTCAGTCTCTTAAAGTGCTGGGATTACAGGTGTGAGCCACCACATCCAGCCCTCATCTACATCTTGATTCAACTATGAGATAAGGAGCTCCTGAACGCTGAGCTTTCATTTTAGGTGCCTCAAAATATCTCATGGTAACTAGCACAAGATCCTACTTGGTAATTTTTGAATGAATGAAGTTTTTGGTTTTTTTTTTTTTTTGAGATGGGGTCTTGCTCTGTTGCCCAGGCTGGAGTACAGTGACACAATCTTGGCTCACTGCAAGCTCTGCCTCCTGGGTTCATGACATTCTTCTGCCTCAGCCTCCTGAGTAGCTGGAACTACAGGTGCCTGTCACCACGCCTGGCTAATTTTTTTGTATTTTTAATACAGATGGGGTTTCACCGTGTTAGCCAGGATGGTCTCGATCTCCTGACCTTGGGATCTGCCTGCCTTGGCCTCCCAAAGTGCTGGGATTACAGAGGTGAGCCACCGCACCCAGGCAAATGAATGAATTTTACATTTTATTCCCACTAACTTACTTTCATTTTTTATATAAGATGAAAGCAGATCCTGGAGTAAATGCTGGACGACCAAGCTCCCTAGGCATGAGGGAAGTGGTGTGCCTGGGCAGATCCCAACAGTCCCAGTTGTTTCTCTTAGTCACTGCTCGTAAAAATCAGCTCCTTAGAATAAAAGCAGTCTTTGAAATGCAGTGTGATGAAATCACAGAAAGGATGACACAGTTTCTGAAACACCACAACATTACTGGAATCTGTAGTAATGGCCAAAGAGACACAGGAAACAGTATTTAAAACAAAACAAAACAAAACCTGGCCAGGCGCAGTGGCTCATGCCTGTAATCTCAGCATTTTGGGAGGCCAAGGTGGACAGATTACTTGAAGTCAGGAGTTCAAGACCAGCCTGACCAACATGGTGAAACCATGTCTCTACTAAAAAAAAAAAAAAAAAAAAAATTAGCTGGGCTTGGTGGTGGGTGCCTGTAATCCCAGCTACTTGGGAGGCTGAGGCAGGAGGATCACTTGAACCCAGGAGGTGGAGGCTGCAGTGAGCCAAGACTGTGCCATTGCACTCCAGCCTAGGCAACAAGAGCAAAACTCTGTCTCAAAAAATAAAACAAAACAAAAAAACCCAAAACCTTACCTTAGTAGAGCCATCTAAGTCAGCATAACATGCAAATAAAACCTGAGTTATGAGCTTACTGCTAATGAGACCTCTTGTGATGGCACAGACAAAGTGTGTCAGTAGGACGTGACGTGGCTGGACAGGGATATCTGGCTTCTCTCTCCATTATGGTTCCCTTCTGTATCACAACTGGTAATACATCTGAATAATTATCTGATATATAAAACACAAAGGGTGAAAAGCTGTAAATGAATGGTGGAAAGTCTTGTAGTTTTCATGGTCAAGTGACTTTCTTTGTAGTGATGTCTTTCCAATTTCTTTTTTTATTTTTTTGAGACAGGGTCTCACTTTGTTGCCTAGGCTAGAGTACAGTGGTGCAATCTCAGCTCACTGCAGCCTTGACCTCTTGGGCTCAAGCCATCCTCCCACCTCAGCCTTCTGAGTAGCTGGGACTACAGGTGCGCACCATCACACCTGGCTAATTTTTGTGTTTTTTATAGAGATGGGTTTTTGCCATGTTGCCCAGGCTGGTCTCAAACTCCTGGGCTCAAGCAATCTGCCTGCCTCGGCCTCCCAAAGTGCTGGGATTACAGGTGTGAGCCATCATGACCAACCTTTTCTATTTCGCATAGGCCAGAGAAGATTCCACAAATACCCCAGAATGTGCCTCCACTGGAAAGGCCACACAGCCCCAGGGTGACACATCTGTTCTACATGAGGTCTAGGGCCATGGTTCTCAACTGGGGCTGACTTTGCCCCCTACATCCCAAGGGACACTTGGAAGTGTCTGGAGACATTTCTAGTAGTGACAACTGACATCTCATGGGTAGAGGCCACGGATTTTGATAAATATTTGGCATTGCACAAGACATATTCCCTCCACCAACAAGGAATTATCTGACTCAAAATGCCAATAGCAATGATCTTAATAAAAAAGTTCATCAGTGAAAGCCTTTAAGATCTAGAACAAGACAAGAATATACACTTTCACCATTTTTATTCAACAAAGTTGAAGTCCTAGCCAGAGAAATTGGCATGAGAAAGAAATAAAGTGCATCCAAATTAGAAAGGAAGAAGTCAAATTATTACTGTTTGCAGATGACCTATTTTAGAAAAACTTAGAAACGCCACCAAAATAACCTGTTAGAAATGATAAACAAATTCAGTGAAGTTGCAGGATACACAATCAACATTAAAAAATTAGTAGCATTTATACACACCAACAGCAAACAATCTGAAAAAGAATGTAAGAAAGCAATCCCATTTACAGTAGCCACAAAAATATAAAATACCTAGGACAAAATTTTTCTTTTTTTTTTTTTTTTGAGACAGAGTCTCACTCTGTCACCCAGGCTGGAGTGCAGTGGCACAATCTCGACTTACTGCAAGCTCTGCCTCCCGGGTTCACACTGTTCTCCCGCCTCAGCCTCCCGGGCTGAGACTACAGATGCCTGCCACCATGCCCAGCTAATGTTGTTTTGTATTTTTAGTAGAGACGGGGTTTCATTGTGTTAGCGAGGACGGTCTCGGTCTCCTGACCTCATGATCCACCCACCTCAGCTTCCCAAAGTGCTGGGATTAAAAGTGTGAGCCACTGCACCTGGCCATACCTAGAAATAAATTTAACCAAAGATGTGAAAGATCTCTACAAGGAATACTATAAAACACTGATGAAGGAAATTAAGGAGGACACAAAAAGATCAAAGATAGCCCATGCTCATGGATTGAAAGAATTAATGTTGTTAAAATGTCAAGAGTACCACTCAAAGCAATTTACAAATTCAATGCAACCCTTATCAAAATACCAGACATATTCTGCACAGAAGTAGAAAAAAAGTCCTAGAACCACAAAAGACCCCAAATAGCTAAAGCAAATATGAACAGCAAGAACAAAGCTTGAGGCACTGCACTACCTGCCTTCAAAATATATTACAAAGTCACAGTAACCAAAACAGCATGGTACTAGCATAGAAACAGCCACATAGACCAGTGGAACAGAATAGAAAACCAGAAATAAGTCCACACATTTACAGCATTTACAACTCATTTAATTTTAATTTTTTTTTTTTTTTTGAGATGGAGTTTTGCTCTTGTTGCCCAGGTGGGAGTGTAATGGCACGATCTTGGCTTACTGCAACCTGTGCCTCCCAGCAAGTGATTCTCCTGCCTCAGCCTCCAGAGTAGCTAGGACTACAGGTGTACACCACCACACCCAGCTAATTTAAAGATGGGGTTTCACTATGTTGGTCAGGCTGGTCTTGAATTCCTGACCTCAAGTGATTGGCCTGCCTTGGCCTCCCAAAGTGCTGAGATTACAGACATGAACCACCGCTCCTAGCCTACAGCTCATTTTCAACAAAGAACATACATTGGGCAAAGGACAGTCTCTTCAATAAATGTTACTGGGGAAATTAGATAACCAAATGCAGAAGAATAAAGCTAGACCCCTATCTTTCACCATAAATAAAAATCAATCAAAATAGACTAAAGACTAAATCTAAGACCTGAAACTATGAAACTCCTAGAAGAAAACATTAGGAAAACACTTCAGGACTTTGGTCTGGGCAAAAATTTTGGGAATAAGACTTTAAAAGCACAGACAGCAAAAGCAAAAATAGAAAAATGGGATTACATTAAGCTAAGAAGCTTCTGTACAGCAAAGGAAACAATTATCAAAGTGAAAAAACAACCTACGAGAATGGGGGAAAATACTTGAAAACTATGCATCTAACAAGAGATCAGTAACCAGAATATATAAGGAACTCAAACAACTCAATAGCAAAAAAGGGAAAAAAATCAAATTAAAAATGGGCAAAAGATCTAGATGGACAGACGTTTCTCAAAAGAAGACATACGTAAGACAAATGGCCAACAGGTGTATATTAAAAATGCTATTTAAAAATGCTCCACATCATTAATTGTCCAAGAAATGCAAATCAAAACCATAATGAGATATCTTACCCCAGTTAGAATGGCTTTTATCAAAAAGACAGAAAATAACAAAAGCTGGTAAAGATGCAGAAAAAGGGGAACCCACGTGCACTGTTGGTGGGAATGTAAATTAGTACAGCCTCTATGGAAAAGTGGAGGTTCCTCAAAAGTCTAAAAATAGAAATACCATATGATCTGACAATGCCACTAGTGGGTGTATGTCACAGAGAAAGGAAATCAGTATATGGAAGAGAAATCTACACTTCCATGTTTACTGTGGCATTACTCACAATAGCAAAGATATGGAATCCACCTAAGTGTTCATCAGTGGATGAATGGATACAGAAAATGTGGTATATATACACAATGGAATATTATTCAGCTACAAAAAAAGAATTAAATCCTGTAATTTGAAGCAACATGAATGAAAATGGACTATCATTAGCAATAACTTACTGTATAGTTCACAGTATCTAGGGCCAGGCATGGTGGCTCACACAGGTAATTCCAGAACTTTGGGAAGCTGAGGCAGGGAGATTGCTTGAATACAGGAGTTCAAGACCAGTTTGGGCAACATGGCAAAACCCCATCTCTACAAAAAATACAGAAATTAGCCAGGCGTGGTGGCACATACCTGTGCTCTCAGCTACTTGGGAGGCTGAGGTGGGAGAATTGCTTGAATCTAGGAGGTTGAGGCTGCAATGAGCTGTGATGACACCACTGCACTCCATCCTGGGTCAAAGAGCAAGACCCTGTTTCAAAAAACAAAACAAAACAAAACAGAAAACCAAAACAACAAAACAACAAAATAAACAGAAGAGAAGAACTGGAATGCTCCCAATATAAGAAAATATAAATGTTTGAGGTGACAGGTATCCCAGTTACCCTGATGAGATCATTACCCATTATTCACACATATCAAAATATTACATGTACCCTCCCAAACAGGTACAACTATTATGTATCAAATAGAAAAACACTAAAAACTTTTAAAAATTTAATTAAAAAGTATAATGAGTACTGCCATTGAGAATTCCTGGTCTAGGAACACAGTACTAGTCCTACACCTAGACAGGCTGATCCGTCTCAAAGGGTCATGTAACTCACTACCTGTTGTGGGTTTGTGAAGTAAGTCACAGATGGCAAACACCAGAAGATACTTTGCAGTTCTGTAGGGAGGTGAGGATACCAAGGCCGAAAACCCCACCCAGTGGACAGGTTTGGAGAGCAGCCTGAGTAGAGATAGGGAGGTTCTGGAACATTCATGAGAGCACATGGAAGCTTACTGGGACCAAAGGCCCTTGAGGAACTCTGCTCAGAGGACAGCCTACTTCTTTGTAGACAGAAGGACGCAGACTCAGTAGGGGCTTGTGAGTCTCCTCAAGGAGCATGTTCTTGGTCATGAATAGACCCTGACTGAGAGCTTCTAGAGCTTCTAGAGGTTTAACTGGGGCCTCTGAGGATCCGGAAATGTGACGTGAATGTGAAACCAGTGTACGCAGCAGGACAACAAGAGGTACTGCTTTTCAGGCTAACTCCAGGAAAGTCCTTGTCTTACAGGAGGAAAAGGGAAACTCATTTCACCTAAAGCCCCTAGACAACAGATACGTTTTCCCCAAATTGCCATGCTTTTTGATATAGCCAAGATTTTAAACATCATTAGTTTTATATGTCACAGGGAAGCTGCTGGATTTAATGAAGCCTCAAGATGTCCCCTGAGAGATGATTATAACTCTAATTAAAAATGGGGGTGACGGACAAGAATCCCTCAGGACTCTAAGCAACTGGCATTTGTGAGTCTTTTTTCATGGAGAAGATGACTTTTTAATGTCAGTTTGGGCTCTTTCCAAGAGTCAAGGATAGTGTCCCCAAAGTCTAATACATTTTGAGATTGAATGTGGTTCAAGGATCAGGAAATGTCTTAAATTGTAAGGGACAAAGAAATTTATAAGCCAAGACAAACTTTCATTTTTTCTCTCTCTTTTTTTTTTTTTTCTGAGACAGAGTCTCACTCTTTTCATTCAGGCTGGAGTGCAGTGGTATGGTCTTGGCTCACTGAAACCTCTGGCTTCCCGGGTTCAAATGATTCTCCTGCCTCAGCCTCCTGAGTAACTGGGATTACAGGCACCCGCCACCGTGCCCAGCTAATTTTGTATTTTTAGTAGAGATGGGGTTTTGCCACGTTGGCCAGGCTGGTCTCGAACCCCTGACCTCAGGTGATTCACCCACCTTAGCCTCCCAAAGTGCTGGGATTACAGGCATGAGCCACCGCGCCTGGCCTAAATTTCATTTCTTTTTTTTTTTTTTTTTTTTTTGAGAGGGTCTCCCTTTGCCGCCCAGGCTGGAGCACAGTGGAGTGATCATAGCTCACTGCAGCCTCAAACTCCTGGGCTCAAGCAATCCTTCCACCTCAGCCCTCTGCACAGCTGGAATCACAGCTGTGTGCCACTATGCCCAGCTAATTTTTGTATTTTGTATTTTTCGTAGGGATGGGGTTTCACCGTGTTCCCCAGGCTGGTCTCAAACTCCTGGGCTCAAGCAATCCACATGCCTCAGTCTCTCAAAGTGCTGAAATACAGGCATGAACCACTGTGCCTGCCCCATTTCTTTTATTTCATATACCTGTACTTACCATCTCCATGATTACATGAAGCCTAGAATATAAGAAACAACCTAAATGAATTCTATCTGAATGTCGAATCTAGGTATGGATAAGAACAAAGGAGGAATGAGTGTGGCAGAATGAGGATTACAGTTCCATACTCAGGCAAGTTTTTGGAGATCAGGTAGGTATGGCAGGTCAGAATAGGTAGTGGGGGCATGGATCCAGGTAACTAAATGAGAGTTAAAACATTCTCAGGTACATCCTGAAGTTCAAGGCAGGAGATCAGGGAGACTGAGACATCAGTATCAGAAAGCAGACCACTGACAGGAGCTCATCTTATCATAAGAAGGCTGGTCTTCTAACTCATAGTGCTGGCCATGCCCACTACTCATTGGAGAGTCTTGACCCTACATAGATCCTGAAAGGGAAGTCTGACTGTTTAGTATCCATCGTGGAGGTCCAGGGCAGGTGGCAGCCAGAGAAAGCATGAGGCAAAAAGGCACAGCTCATTGAAGGCCTTAGGATTCGATGGGGTGTCTGCATTTGAACTTAACATAGCCCTGGGTGAGGATCTCAGTAGCCTGCACAGACAGACACCCACTTCTAAAGGCAAAGGTAATTTTATACTTTTTTAAAATTAATTTAAATATTTATTTATTTATTTATTTATTTATTTTTGAGACGGAGTCTTGCTCTGTCGCTCAGGCTGGAGTGCAGTGATGCCATCTCAGCTCACTGCAACCTCCACCTCCCAGGTTCAAGCAATTCTTCTGCCTCAGCCTCTCAAGTAGCTGGGATTACAGGCACCCTCCACCCACCCCAGCTAATTTTTGTATTTTTAGTAGAGATGAGGTTTCACCATGTTGGCCAGGCTGGCCTCAAACTCCTGACCTCAGGTGATCCACCTGCCTCGGCCTCCTAAAGTGCTGGGATTACAGGCATGAGCCACTGCGCCCGGCCTAATGTTACACCTTTAGATCGTGTCCTTGCATCTCCTTACTCCATGCACATATTTTTACCAAGGAAAAATCAAGCAGCAGAGAGCTGGGCCTCCATGAAGCCAACTGTGTCACTGAACAAGGGTCTAATGCAAGTGACATCAGGGATGCCACTGTGATTAAGTGATGGATGCAGTGACCACACTATCCATTGACCCTGCACTGACTGGCATGAATCAGGGCAGGTCTCTGACAACAGGAATCTTGTGATTCAAGATTCATCCCTGGATGGGATGAATGTACCAGGCAAGGCTCTCATCCTTGCAGACACAGAGCGTGAGGCACCATGTTGCCCTGGGAGACAGACCTGCAGGCTTTACTAATGATCGTCGAGCCTTCCTTTTGTTAATGACTGACAAGATTTGAAGATTCCCCTCTTAGTGTTCAAGGCTGGGGAATTATCTGTAGGATATAAGGATGAAGAAATACTCCTGAACCCAAGTTGTGCTTGCTTTAAGGCTAGTGGCCCCCAACCTCATCTCCAGTCTTGATTCCTTCCCAGATCCTACACACAATGCACAAAATATCTACCTGTGATTCCCAAAAAGGCCATGTGTCCTCTGCTGACAATGCCTTGCCCCCAACAATATCAACCCCTCCAGACTGAATCACTTTTTTTTCCTAATCCGTGCTTTCCAAGTTCACTGGAATGACTATATTTAAACTATATTTGTGGGGTCGGACTTGGTGGCTCAAACCTGCAATCCCAGCACTTCGGGAGGCCGAGATGGGCGGATCCTTTGAGCTCAGGAGTTTGAGACCAGCCTGGGCAACATGGGAAACCCCATCTCTATGAAAAATACAAAAATTAGCCAGCATGGTGGCACGCGCCCATGGTCCCAGCTACTCGGGAGGCTGAGGTGGGAGGATGGCTTGAGCCTGGGAGACGGAGGCTGCAGTGGGCTGAGAGAGTGGTGTCGCACTCCAACCTGGATGACAGAGTCCCGGTCTCAAATGTAGTAAATAAATAAATAAAGCACATTTGTCGTTGTATACTTGGTTATCTTTTTCATAAGGCAAAAAGCACTTTGAACTCAGGGACCATTTGTTTAAATATGAGTGTGATGTGCTTATCACAGTGCCTATCACATAGTATTTGCTCAGTAAATGTCTATGGAAGGAAGAAAGGGAGGGAAAGCAGGCTGGATGTTGAAGAAGCAGTAAAGGGTGGGGTGTGATGGTTCATGCCTGTAAGCCCAGCACTTTGGGAGGCCGAGGCAGGCAGATTACTTAAGCCCAGGAGTTTGAGACAGGCCTGGGCAACATGGCAAAAACTGGCCTCTACAGAAAAAAAAAAAAAAAAAAAATTAGCCAGGTGTACTGGTGTGCATCTGTAGTCCTAGCTACTTGAGAGGCTAATGTAGGAGAATCACTTGAGCCCAAGAGGTCAAGCTACAGTGAACCATGATTGCACCACTGTACTCCAGCCTGGGAGACAGAGTGAGACCCTATATTTAAAAAATAAATAAATAAATAATAAATAAATAAATAAATAAATAAATAAAAGTCAGGAGCAGTGGCTCATGCCTGTAATCCAAGCACTTTGGGAGGCTGAGGTGGGTGGACCACGAGGTCAGGATATCGAGACCATCCTGGCTAACATGGTGAAACACCGTCTCTACTAAAAATACAAAAACTTAGCCAGGCATGGTGGCGGGTGCCTGTAGTCCCAGCTACTCAGGAGGCTGAGGCAAGAGAATGGCATGAACCTGGGAGGCGGAGCTTGCAGTGAGCAGAGATCACGCCACTGCACTCCAGCCAGCCAGCAGTGTCAGGCTTTTCTGAAAGGGGCACTGGCCAGTAAGCCTGGGAGAGACAAACTCATGGAGATCAACAAAGGAGTTGGCAATGGCTTTCAGCGGCTGCAGGGCAGTGACTCCCACTGCGCCTATTGGCGGAACCCCAGGGAATCCCTCTTTCTTGGATCAGCCAGGGACTTAACTTCCTCGAAGGCCAGCACATACTCCTGTGCTGGCAACACTTCTGCAGAGCTGGCCAGCAGCAGCCTGAGGTTGGCTATGTCAAATGGTCCCTAGCATCTCGGAGACTGAGCCTTGCTCAATCGTGTCTTTATCCTGTCAGTTTCCTCTGAGACCCCTGATATTTGATATTATGACTCCAAATAGTTAACCTTAGTTGTGGTGAATTGCTTTCATTTATTTTACGATCTTCATGGGATGAAATAATTTGTCAAGCTGAGTCTTCATTCAGAAATTCACAAAATATAGCATTTGACAGTGCCACTTAATTTTCAAAATACTATCCAATGGCCACAAGGATTATTGTAGCTGAAAACCCTGAGAATATCTATAAGGGTATTTCAAGACACTAGAATGTGACGACATAGGTCTCTTCTGCTTTCCCCTCACCTTAGCAAACCAATTCATCAGGATATTCAATAGAACATTCAGCACATATCCTTAACTGCTCTTAGAAATCAGTTCTGTCGATACATCAGCTATTCAAAGAAAGTGCTTTTAAGTTCGTTGTTGAACATAGTAATGTAGTGTCTTGCAATGACAAAGTCAACAAATGTTTGAGCTTGAAGATTTCTTATAGACAGGCTAGTGTGAATTAAGGACACTAATACCCAGCTAAAAAGGGTAAGTCACTTAGTGACTTGCCCAAGAACACGCAGCTAGTGCGTGGCTGAATCTGACTTGAAAGCAAACACCATGATCATAAGCCACCTTTCTGCCACTGTGTGTTGATGGTATGAAGATACCATAAATATATTTACACATGCACACACATAAAAGGATAAAGTCTTGCATCGCATAGACCCAGTTGTCTGAAGAAACCATCAGCCCTACTGAAACAATATCCCATTTAAGTTTAAGACAGCCTGGTGAGGCCCAGAGCCTCACCAGCCCCCCAGAAAACAGAGTATTGTTTCCATCCAAACCTTGCACTGAAAGGAGCCTGTCAGCAGGAAGTGACCTCGTGAGACAACTCTGGGGAGAGCAAAGGGCTGAGGAGAGAAAGGCCTCATTCTCACTGCAAACAGGAAAAGGAAAGAGAAAATGCAAGCTCTGTCTCCACACAAGGTTTGCTGGGCTGGCTATGAACTGTTCCGGTACGTTCCATCAAATAGACGCCTTCATAGAATCAAGCCGAGCGCGAACGCCGTGTCTGGGGCTCCCACTCCCGGGACACACACGTGGGCGGGCTTACACATGCTCTTGCTCTCTCGCGCTCTGGGAGAGCGCTTATATGGGCTTCATGAGGCTAAGTAATAAACACTTTGTCTTCACCCTGCTATTTATGGCTTGCTCGAGGCATCCTGTGCTCTCCACTGCCCTTACCTGAACACACGGCTCCTGCAGACCCCGAGTTTAATAGGGACAACAGTAAATCTGAGAGGCTGTGTGCGCCCCACGCGCTCCTGTTTTCCTGGCCACCCATGCTAATTGCAGAGAAAGGCCAACCTGTATCCCTTCGGTTATGCTCTGTGTGCCCTTCCCGGAGGTGAAATCCCTTCTCCTTTTTCTTCGGGCCCCTGTTTTCTTCCATCCTTTCAAACATCTCTCTAACATATCCTTTGCTATTTGACCCCTCCCAGAGATCCCTTCATTCTTCAGCAATGGATCAAAGAACTCTGAAAACAAGAACAATCCCGACAGCTGCAAACCAGCAGCCCTGGCCTCCAGCAGAGGTTTGTGGAAAACTGGACGACCACGTGCATGCAGAGGTAAGGAAATGATCCGGTCCTACCTGGCGTTGACTTCCAGGTTCACTCAAAGGCCGCGTGCCACCCTTTGAACGTCGTGTTTGGGTTGCAAAGGGGAAAGATGCATATTGAAAGCCAGAAGTGTGCCCAGGCCAACAGACGTCTGAAAGCCACAGGGGATGACCCTGAAAGAGTCCGGCGGATGGAGAACCGCAGCTGATCACTTCGGTCCTTTTGAGGGGCCCTTTTGCTCAGCTCCTTTGGGGGGTTCCAGGGCTCTCAGAGCTTCCAGGTCCTGTAAGAAGAGATGGAGTCATGGCTGCGCCCTGTCCACTCTTGGGCTGTCACACAAGCCTGGAGCCCGGCCACTTCTCGGCCTTGTCTTCATCTTGGGCTAACCGGTCGTCTCCTGCAAACAGACAAGACAGAGAAGGATGAGTGAACTCGGCCTCTCCCCACAGAATACAGTTCGCCATTACAGCGCTGATTAAATACAGGACATTATCTCACCATAATGCCCTCCTGGCGGCGTTCCCAGGAAAATTCTAACTAATCATAAAAATAGAAAGAAAAACGCAACCTAAATTCCATTCCTCGTCTTAAATGAGTGATGTGTTCACTTTTATTTATTTTTCTGGAAGCGAGGCGGGAAAAGAAAATGAATTTTAGGGCTTAGAAAAACAAGCTACTAATAGTACTAAGTAGAGCTGGGCGGTGGTGCAGACAGCTTAGCTCTAGCAGGGATGTGGCCGGCATGGCACGGGTGAGTCCCGGTCCTGCTCCTGGCTGAAAACTTAGGAGTTTAGAACTGGAGCACCTGGCAGGGCAAAGGCAGAATGGGGTGAGGGAAAGTTGCAGGGTTGAGTGTAGACCGCCCCAACCCCCGACACATGCACACACAAGCTAGGCACTCAATAGCTTTCTTACAGCCCAGGTAGGCAAATCCTCTTCCAATATACCTTTTAAAATAATGCCTGATCTTTCTCCAGCAGCATTCTTTTTGGAAACACAGGCATAGTTTAGGTATTTTTCTCCCTGGAAGGTTCTTTCCTGGAAATTCACCCAACTAATTCCTACTCACACATTTTAGAGATCTGAACAGTAAGAAGCCGTCCGTAAGAACCCCTACCCTGACTCCAGTCCTGTAAACCTGCTCTTCAGAACAGCCATGTGACTGTAATTAATGCAATAATTGCATAGTTGATTGTTTAACATGGTTGTCTGTCCCCTCCCTTAGATTAAAAACGTGTTTGTCTTATTCCCGACTTGGTAAGTGCTAGGTACACAGTAGCTGCCCAATACATGCCTGTGTTGGATGAGTGCTGGTGGGCCATGGTGGGTGCCAAAGTGGATGGTACCTTATGCTACTTTGGTGGGGCTCAGGTGTAGCAGCAACAAACACATGTAGAACCAGATTATGGTGGGTCCACACCAACAAGGACCAAGGACCAAGCTCCTCCCGAACAATTTCTGCTCTTTCCTCATGTGAAGGGTTTTGTTTGTTTGTTTGTTTGTTTGTTTTTTGTGGAGTCTAGCTCTTCTGCCCAGGCTGGAGTTCAGAGGTACAAACTCAACTCATTGCAGCCTCCACCTCCTGGGTTCAAGTGATTCTCCTGCCTCAGCCTCCTGAGTAGCTGGGACTACAGGTGTGCACCATCATGCCTGGCTAATTTTTATATTTTTATAGAGATGGGGTTTTCCCCATGTTGGCCAGGCTGGTCTCAAACTCCTGACCTCAGGTCATCTGCCCACCTCGGCCTCCTAAAGTGTTGGGATTACAGGCATGAGCCACTGTGCCCAGCCCCTTTTGTGAAGTCTTCATAGATAAACTATGGGAGAGTTCAAAATCCTGAAAACCAGCTTCTGAAATGCTTCTCTTTTTTTCACTTTTTATTTTAAATAGAGACAGGGGTCTTGCTATGTTGCCCAGGCTGGTCTCAAACTCCTGAGCTCAAGTGATCCTCCCACTTTGGCCTCCCAAAGTGCTGGGACTACAGGCATGAGCCACCACACCTGGCTCTGGGATGCTTCTCTTAATATTACACTGGATGAAAAGAAAATAAAAGACATCCCACACCCATCTTGCCTCTCCCTGTCCCCACTCTGGCAGTAGAATCCCACACTGCCAGCCCCCATCTCAGCTACTGCTGAAGTAATGGATACTGTTACTAGATGGCAAAGTTCTAGCTGGGCTAATTAAGCAGACTGAGCTAATAACCTTCCATTTTGGGACCGGTGTTATTCATAATTTAATGTATTGCTGCTGAAACATTAACCTTTCGACAACTGGCATGTTGCCCACAACGGCCCAAGTGCTGACCATCTTTCAGTAAAATGAGTATTATTGTTAAAACAGGTATAAATCATTCATGGCTGCAGCTTTTGTGTCAGACCCTATGTGAAAATAAGCAGTAAGCTGGGTAATTTATTTACCTTTTGGTGATTATTTTTTATGATTTTATGATCATATTCAGTGATTCATAAACATTGGCCTGGTGCCATTTGGTAATCATTTTACATTTTAAATATTGTGTGGCTGTTCTGCTTTTCATCTTTAAAAACTTCAGGATTGATACCGGGCAACTTAATTCAGACACAAATGCAATTTCATTTGAAAGAAGGTGGTGGGTGGAGGGGGAAAAGAATCCCGGCCCCTTCATTTTAATAAACCATTTTCAACAGAGCTGTTAGGAGCTTCCATTTGTTACAACATTGCACTTACTGTAGCAAACTTTCTTTGAAGTTTAACACACAGAGGGTGCCTTGAAATCTGAATAAAAGCACAGGAAAACAGTTAACAAGCTTCTGGTTGGAAAGATGATGTGATTGAGCCAAGGGTGGAGAGGGGCCTGGAGATGCTGGCCCCAGGCCAAGAAGGTTGGAAGCCACTAGCCCTCCTCCCAGCACCTGGTTGGGGAATGTGATTACAGTCCCCCAGGGACCTGGAAACTCTTTACTGCCTGCCTGCCTGCCTGCTGTGGCCGCCTGCCCTGAACTGGGCTCCCATAACCGTTCCAGAAAGTAGCTTTTGCTCCTTATGACACCAAGTCAGTGCTGGAGGATGGGCGGTGGCTGGGTCTTTCATGGTCTGGGAGCTCAGGGGATCTCCCTCCATCGCGCAGGCACTCTTACAGCATCCCTGCACATTTCTTAAACCAATGAAAACACAAAGGTCTTCCTATGTAATAGCTGAAGCCAAACTTCTTCTTCTTTTTTTTTTTTTTTTTTTGAGACAGAGTCTCACTCTGTCACCCAGGCTGGAGTGCAGTGGCGCAGTCTCAGCTCATTGTAACCTCTGCCTCCCGGGTTCAAGCGATTCTTGTACTTCAACCTCCCAAGTAGCTGGGATTGTACGTGTGTGCTACCACACCCAGCTAATTTTTAAATTTTTAGTAGAGATAGGGTTTCACCATGTTGGCCAGGCTGGTCTCGAACTCCTGACCTCAAGAGATCCACCTGCCTCGGCCTCCCAAAATGCTGGGATTACAGGGGATTACAGGCGCGAGCCACCACACCCGGCATTCAAGCTGAACTGTTGATGGTGGGAAGGGAGTGGGACAGGAGGAGGCAGAGAATGGACATGATGTTAAAACTCTTCGTGAAGGCAGAAGCATGCCCAGGAGTAAGCTTGCCTTTAGAACCTCAGTTCATGTCAGGTGTGCTGGCACAGAGGGGAACTCAGTCAAGAAGACTGGCACCTTTGCCCAAAACATAGGAGATAAGATCTTAAAACACAGTGCTGTAAAGAAACGGCCACAGGGAAGCCAAGGCAGGGGAGAAATATTTTTTCTTCCCTTCCCTTCCTCTCCTCTCTCCTCTCCCCTCTCCTCTCTCCTCTTCTCTCCCTCTCTCCCTCCCTCCCTTCCTTCTTCCTTCCTTCTTTTGAGGTGGGGCCTTGCTCTGTCACCCAGGCTGGAGTGCAGTGGCACCATCACAACTGTCTGCAGCCTCAACCTCCCAGGCTCAAGCAGTTCTCCTGCCTCAGCCTCCCAAGCAGCTGGGACTAGAGGCGCTTGCCTCCCCATCACACCCAGCTAATTTTGTTTTTGTAGAGACAGGACTTCCTTTGTTGCCCAGGATGGTCTTGAACTCCTGTTCTCAAGCAATCCTCCCACCTTGGCCTCCCAAAGTGCTGGCCATACAGGCATGAGCTGCTGAGCCTGGCCTAGAAAGATTTCTTTCTGGACGGTTTGAATAGGGTTAGCCTGAGACAGCCCTTACTGTCTTTTCTAACGTGTTTATTTAATTTCCCATGTATAGCTTTCATGACTCTTCAACTGGATTATCTGGTTTTAGGTTTTACCTGCATTTATATATATATATATATATATATATATGTCTCAAGTTATTTAATTTTTCATTGTGGTAAAATATAGACAACATAAAATTTGCCATTTTACTCGTTGTTCAGTGTACAATTCAGTGCTGTTGATCACACTGGCAACGTTGTGAGACTATAGCCACTATCTCTTTCCAAAATTTTTTGTCACTCTAAACATAAACTCTTTACCCATTAAGCAATAAGTCCTATTCCCTCTTCCCCCCTCCCCATGGCCCCTCCAGCCTCTGGAAACCTCTCATCTACTTTCTGTCTCTATGAATTTGCTCTTCTGAACATTTCATATAAATGGTGCTGTACAGTATTTGTTCCTTTGCATCTGCCTTCTTTCACTGAACATGTTTTCAAGGTTCGTCCATGTCATAAGATGTATCTAACCTTAATTTGTTTTATACCAAATAATATTCCACTGTATGGATATACCACATTATGTTTATCCACTCCCCTGTTGATGGATGCTTGGGTTATTACTCCCTTTTGGCTATTGGAATAACGTTGCTGTCAACATGAGTGTACAAGTATCTGAGTTCCTAGTGTATCTATCTTGTTTTTTCTTTTTTTTTTTTTTGAGATGGAGTCTTGCTCTGTCTCCCAGGCTGGAGTGTGGTGGCACGATCTTGGCTCACTGAAACCTCTGCCTCCTAAGTGATTCTCCTGCCTCAGCCTCCCTAGCAGCTGGGAGTACAGGCATGGGCCACCATGCCCAGCTAATTTTTGGATTTTTAGTAGAGATGGGGTTTCACCATATTGTTCAGGCTGGTCTCGAACGCCTGACCTCATGATCCACCCGTCACAGCCTCCCAAAGTGCTGGGATTACAGGCGTGAGCCACCGTGCCCCGCCTGTTTTGTCTTTGAGATTGAGTTTTGCTCTGTCACTTAGGCTGGGAGTGCGGTGGCTCAATCTTGGCTTACTGCAACCTCCACCTCCTGGGTTCAAGTGATTCTCCTCCCTCAGCTTTCTGAGTAGATGGGATGACAGGCACCCGCCACCACACCTGGGTAATTTTTGTATCTTTAGTAGAGATGGGGTTTTGCCAACTGGCCAGGTTGGTCTAGAACTCTTGACCTTAGGTGATCCTTCCACCCCGGCCTCCCAAAGTGTTGGGATTACAGGCGTGAGCCACTGCACCCGACCGTATGCCTGTGTTTGGACCATCATGTTATTTTCATCTGATCTACCTTTATCTTGGATGCTCTGTTTGCTAGCTTGGCAGAGCCGGCCTGGGCACAAGTGGCGAACCATTCATGCCTGGGAATTCCTCTCTGCCTGTCAATGCTGCCGCTTCAAAGGACTTCGTGCAGTCATCCTCTGGCGTTGCCACGGCTGCTACCAGTTGTGAATTCTGCACCGGCAGCCTCCACCCCCTAAATTGGACTTGATAAAACAAGCTGCTTCTCAGGTATGCTAAAGAACAAATTAAGAAATAGAATCACTTGGGATGAGTGAAACTCCCTTTCAATCATGTCAGCCAGAGCAGAGGTTGTCATGAAATTTGATGTTAGGGATTTATTTCCTAATATACGGTCTAAAAGGGAAAACAGCATAAGAGCTGAAATGTGAATTGGACATGTCTATAGAGTGTGAATTGGATTCAAGACAAAATATTGTGAATGGTTAATAGGGTCAGTCTAAGTATACTTGCTGAAATAATCTCTTGGATATGCAAATATTCTGAGAACTACATTGTCAAATAGCTATTGTATCCTCTTATCTATGTGTTCACAGAACGGCTACATGTTATAACAAATGAAAAATGTGAATTTAAAAAATAATGTCACCCTAAAATAATACTTTACTTTGAATAGTAATTTTTGTTGTCAGAGTTTTTTATTTTTGTCACACCAGACGGTTAGGTTCTTACCACAGCTTTATTTGGAAATACTAAGAGATGAGCTCTGGCCAGGTGTTGTGGCTTACACCTGTAATCCCTGCACTTTGGGAGGCCGAGTCAGGTGAATCACCTGTGGTCGGGAGTTTGAGACCAGCCTGGCCAACATGGTTAAACCCCATATTTACTAAAAATACAAAAATTTGCTGGGCGTGGTTGCAGGTGCCTTTAATCCCAGCTACTCAGGAGGGCAGGAGAATAGCTTGAACCCTGGAGGCAGAGGTTGCATTGAGCTGAGATCATGCCACGGCACTCCAACCTGGGTGACAGAGTGAGACTCCATCTCAAAAAAAAAAAAAAGAGAGATGAGCTCTGTGTGCCCTGCTCTCAGCAGGAAGAGACATGGGGTGGGAAGGGGAAGGAGAAAGCAGGAACAGGCCAAATGTTCAGAGTCATCTGGGGCATCCAGTCCACCATATGCATCAGCCATGCCTTGGATTATCCTGGAATACCTTGGAACTACTTCTTCTGGCTACCTGGGGCCTTCTCAGTGGAATCTCTTTCCTGGGAACATTATATTGTCTTGAGGACTTGAGATGCTATTTAAATGTTCACCGTCTCACTAAGGGTATCAGCCCATTATACATGAGGACAGGGTGGGGTTGAGGGCAAGGGGAATTCAGATGAAAGATACCTGTGCTGTTGACAATTCCGGGGCTCCACCATTGAGCCTCTCATTAAAACCATTAGGAAGTAGCCACACGTATTGGCTTTCATTCCATTTCTTTTTCATTCCTTTTCCTAATTTCTGAGAGTTGAGCTAGTGAGCAGAGAAGGAATAGACAGTGCAGAGAAGACGGACAACTGACGGATGACCCTGACATACTCTAGAACAGCCTGAAGCCAATGGTAAGTACTCAAAAACACCTGGATCAGATGAACAAATAAACATCAGCCACTAGGACTCAAGAGCCGAGGTGATCTGACCAACAGGCATGCCTTTTTCTTTGATCTAGCCCAGGTTTGCTGGGTTTGATTAACTTTGCAAATCTTGGCGGAATTGGTTCTCAGAAATATCAGGAAGTGGCGGAGTGCAAGAGAGCCCCTTCACCATGCTTAAATGGAAACATCTCCCAGTTTTCTGATTTCCAGGTTAGAATTCAATTTCCAGGAAATACTATGCAGCCATAAAAAAGGATGAGTTTGTGTCCTTTGTAGGGACATGGATGCAGCTGGAAACCATCATTCTCAGCAAACTATCGGAAAACCAAACACCGCACGTTCTCACTCACAGGTGAGAACTGAACAATGAGATAGATCACTTGGACTCGGGAAGGGGAACATCACACTCCGGGGCCTATTATGGGGAGGGGGGAGGGGGGAGGGATGGCATTGGGAGTTATACCTGATGTAAATGATGAGTTGATGGGTGCTGACGAGTTGATGGGTGCAGCACACCAACATGGCACAAGTATACACATGTAACAAACCTGCACATTATACACATGTACCCTAGAACTTAAAGTATAATAATAATAAAAAAATAAAATAAATAAAAAAATAAAAAAATTCAATTTCCAGGAATCCCCCCTTCCTTTTCTTTTTTCTTTTTTTTTTTTTTTGAGATGGAGTCTTGCTCTGTCACCCAGGCTGGAGTGCAGTGGCGCAACCTTGACTCACTACAACCTCTGCCTCCTGGGTAACCTCCACCTCCCAGGTTCAAGTGATTCTCCTGCCTCAACCTCCCGAGTAGCTGGGATTACAGGCACCCACCATCACGCCCAGCTAATGTTTGTATTTTTGTAGAGATGGAGTTTCACTATGTTGGCCAGGCTGGTCTTGAACTCCTGACCTCAGGTGTTCTGCCCATCTCGGCCTCCCAATGTGCTGAGATTACAGGGGTGAGCCACTGTGCCCAGCCAACTTCCAGGATTCTCTAAGAAAGGATTCTGAGAATTAAACATGGAAAACAAGGGATCCCCGGCACCTGACTGCTGCTTTCTGCTTTATCCATGTCCTTAGGATCTGCCATGTCCTTGCTCTGGTGCTTCAGGCCTCCCTCACCCCCTTGTTCATTCTCAAACTATCTAAATCCACCTGTTCCGAATCCCATCAGCTCTGAGCACCGCTTGCCTTCCTCTTGGCCAATCTGATACAATCTTCTCTGCTTCACTTTCGATTCCCCTCCATCCCATTTGCACCATTAGAACATTGCAGCACCATTATATCTCAGTTGTGGTCCATAACCCATCTTCTCAAAATTTCAAAATTTAACACAAATTGATGAGCCCCATTCAAGATCTACTGAATCAGAATTTCTAAGATGGGCTTCGGACTCCTCAGCATCACTCAGAAATTTCAGAACATTGTCTTTTGGCACAAGTAATATAATTACCATGTTGAAAGGTATTGTTCTATTTTTTTGAGATGGAGTCTTGCTCTGTCGCCCAGGCTGGAGTGCAATGGCCCAATCTCGGCTCACTGCAACCTCCGTCTCCCGGGTTCAAGCAATTCTCCTGCCTCAGCCTCCCGAGTAGCTGGGACAACAGGCACCCGCCACTACGCCCAGCTAATTTTTTCTTTTTTAAAAATTTTTAGTAGAGATGGGGTTTCACCATGTTGGCCAGGCTGGTCTAGAACTCCTGACTTCAAGTGATCCGCTCACCTCACCCTCCCATAGTGCTGGGATTACGTGCATGAGCCAATGTGCCTGGCCAAAGTTTGGCATTTCTTCTAGATTCTATTTCATGTTCAGATTTCCTGCTTCTTGACTTCCTTATTTTTATTAATGACATCACTGTTTCGCAGACCCTGGGCTTCAAACCTCAGCCTTCCAGTCCTCCTCACCCAGTACACTGCCCCTTCCAATATGCACCTCACTCTAGCTGGGTGCTACCTCTTCAGTAATATTTCTTCCATTCTCACCTTTTTTTTTTTTGAGACAGGGTCTCCTGTCGCCCAGGCTGACGTGCAGTGGCACCATCTCGGCTCACTGCAGCCTCTGCCTCCTCGGTTCAAGTGATTTTTGTGCCTCCGCCTCCCGAGTAGCTGGGTTACAGGCAGCTGACACCACACCTGGCTAATTTTTGTATTTTTAGTAGAGACAGGGTTTTACCACGTTATCCAGGCTGGTCTCAAACTCCTGACCTTAGGTGATTCGCCCACCTCAGCCTCCCAAAGTGCTGGGATTACAGAAGTGAACCACCATGCCTGGCCGCTTCCATCCTCACTTCTGCTCTTGCAGATTAAGAACTTGGAAATGTTCACATGAGCTCACCTCAAGATGTCAAATGCTGCCACTTCCAGTATCAAAATCCAGGGGACACATTGCCCCTCTTTTCCGGCACCCGTCTGCTTTGTGAAATACATATCTATGCATGCTTTTCTATTTCTTCCACTAGACTTGAAGCTCCTGGAAGGGAGGTTCTTTAGGTCACCTTTGCTTTTCTCTAGCATAGGACCTTATGTATGGTGCTTTGAAAACTATTTGTTGAATTGAATAGGTGAATTTCTTAATCGCAGGCCCACTGCTGACATGTAGCCATGTGTGTATAGATTTTTGACCTTCCAAACACTTTCATAAGCATAGCTAGCCTTTCTGTCTTTGGTATTGCTGGCTGTCAATCTGTCTGTATTTGCTAATATGGAAATTTGGAGAAAAACACAAAAACCACCAGCTGAGTTTGAGGTGAGAACCCCAGCTCTGTTGCTTATTGGGTGATCTTTGATAAGTTCCTTACCTCTCTAAGCCTCAGTTTCATCTTCTGTAAAAGGGAAGTAATAATAGCACCTCTCTTATAGGTTGTTATAAAAGTCAAAAGAGACAACAAACGTTAAGTACTCAACATGGTTCCTGGCCTAGGTCAGGCACTCAGTGAATGGTAACCATTGGGTACTGGTGTTCCTACATTTACATCTTTGTTTGTTTTTTGAGACGGAGTCTCACTCTGTTGCCCAGGCTGGAGTGCAGTGGTGCAATCTCAGCTCACGGCAACCTCTGCAATCCCCTGCGCCCAGCCTATTATCTTTGAAAAGGTCTCTACTGGCTTCCAGTTCTACTGGATAAGGCTTAAAATCCTGGGCCATGAGTATCTCGGGTTCCCAGCCTTGTCTCCTGGGCTTACTCATGTACCCCAATGTTGGGCACCCCAAACCAGACTTTGCCTCTTCCTTCAACAAGCCCTGTGCCCTCATACCTCTAGGGCCGTCCTCCAGCAGTTCCCTCCTCCCAGAGGGTCTCTCCTCCCATTGGTGGCCCACAGGAAGATGCTTGGTGAGAGTTAATTACTTCCTTATCCTTATTTCCATAGCTCTCTGAACCTTCCTCTATTACAGCACTTTCACATTGCGGTACGGTTAATTTGTTTTTGTATCCAAACTCCTCTGTGAGTCCATGAACTCCTCAGGGTAGGAATCATAGCTTATACCTCCTTATGGCCACTCACAGTGCATGAACATTCTAAGAGTTTGATTAATATTTTCTGGGTTTCCTAAAACGTGGAGATTAAGCATTGAGTTACCCAATGATTGTGGCAGTAACCTCAATGCCTGTCCATCTGGAGACCTCCTATAACAGTCTGGGTGGAGGCTTTTATCTGTAGGCCTCTTTACAGAGACATTTTAACATAGATCATCTTCCTAGATCTTCAGATAAAACTAGGCTTGTTCTGGCAGATATGGTGGGAAATAATGTAGTAAACCAAGGCAAGGAGTTTAGTGATTTGGCCAAAGTTCCAAACTAACTGAAGACACTGATTCCACTGGTCTATCTCCCTGTCTCACGACTTCCCATGGAAGCTGTGTGATGGTGGCCTCCAAGGAAGAACTAGCTAGGCATCTTTGGGACAAAGTAAATTGACATGTTAGGTTATGAAATGCACCGATCTCCACCCAGACTGTTATAGGAGGTCTCCAGATGGACAGGCATTGAGGCCACTGCCACGATCATTGGGTAACTCAATGCTTAATCTCTACGTTTTGGAATTATGTGCTCCCTATGGATTTATTTTATGTATGTATGTATTTATTTATTTATTGTGATAGAGTCTCACTCTGTTACCCAGGCTGGAGTGCAGTAGCGCGATCTCAGTTCAATGCAACCTCCACCTCCTGGGCTCAAGTGATTCTAGGGCCTCAGCCGCCCCAGTAGCTGGGACAACAGGTGTGCGCCACCACGTCCAGCTAATTTTTGGTAGGGACAGGGTTTCGCTCTGTTGTCCAGGGTGGCCTCAACTCCTGGCCTCAAGTGATCCACCCACCTCAGCCTCCCAAAGTGCTGGGATTACAGGTATGAGACACCGTGCCCAGCCTCCTGTGGATTTAAATATGACCATTTGGGCAAATCTCTCAGTGAAGGAGTGGAGACATTTTCTTTATGAGAGACTCTGGGGGAGTACGTACCACATGAGGCTGGTTCATAGTTCACAGGCTCAGCTGTATGAGCATAATGGGAACACACAGGCTCTCTAGAGAAGAACCTCTCAGGGCCTCGGTTCACCTCAGGTGTAGGCCTGATCCTGTATCCTCTTCACCTGGCTAACTTTTTTTTTTTATTTTAAAGGGCATACTTCTCCATTTATTTAGTTCTTAAACTGTTATTATTATTATTATTATAATACTTTAAGTTCTATGGTACATGTGCACAACGTGCAGATTTGTTACATATGTATACGTGTGTCATGTTGGTGCGCTGCACGCAAACTCGTCATTTACATTAGGTATATCATCTAATGCTATCCCTCCCCCCTACCCCCACCCCACAACAGGCCCCAGTGTCTGATGTTCCCCTTCCTGTGTCCAAGTGACCTCATTGTTCAATTCCCACCTATGAGTGAGAACATGCGGTGATTGCTTTTCTATCCTTGGAATAGTTTGCTCAGAATGATGGTTTCCAGCTTCATCCATGTCCCTACAAAGGACATGAACTCATCCTTTTTTATGGCTGCATAGTATTCCATTCACCTGGCTAACTTTTAACATGTGGCTCAAAAGTGGCTACTTCAGAAGCCTTCCTTGGCCACTCCTTCAACCCCACCATTCTCTCCCCCATATGCTCCTACAGCGTTTTATGTTCGCTTTCATCATCATATGGCTGAGTGATCAAACCCAAGTCTGTCCCTCTCTTGACTGTGAGATCCCTGAAGGCAGGGACCTGTCAAGTATGTTTGTCAGTGGACCATTCTGAGAAGAAAAAGTGATGCACGCATACTGCAGAGGGAAGAGGACTACAAAACAGCAAGCTACTGCAGCCATCACTCACTGTGCTTGGTGATGAACTCTTGCACATATATATCCTTGGCCACTCTTTTCTTTAATAGTCAGTTTTTTGTTGCTGGGCTGGGCGTGGTGGCTCATGTTTGTAATCCGAGCACTTTGGGAGGCTAAGGTGGGAGGATGGCTTGAGGCCAAGAGTTCAAGACCAGCCTGGGCAACACAGGTTGCTAGCTATGCTTGTGACTGTGAAAGTATTTGGAAGGTCAAAAATCTATACACACATCGCTACATGTCAGCAGTGGGCCTGCGATTAAGAAATTCCCCTATTCAATTCAACAAATATTTTTTAAAGCACCATACCTAATATATATGTGTATATATACATATATGTACATATACATATGTGTGTGTGTGTGTGTGTGTATATATATTTTTCCAGGCCAGGCATGGTGGCTCTAGAATTTCTAGAGAATGATCTGGTAACTGTTTCATGTATATTTTTCCAAACTTTTTCCTGTGCACATTCAAACGTAAGTGAATGAAGATGTGAACACATGCGTGTGCATAGGTTTCGTGTATATATATATATAATATATATTATATATATATACACACACGTATATGTATACACACACACACACACACACACACACACACACATTCATCATGGAAGCCCTGCCTTAGAAAGTTTAAGTAATCAAAACGTTTATCAACTATCCATTGACACACATATATGTGTGTGTGTGTGTGTGTGTGTATATATATATATATATATATTTTTTTTTTCTTTTCCAGGCCAGGTGTGGTGGCTCAATCCCAGCACTTGGGAAGGCAAAGGTGGGTGGATCACTTGAGGTCAGAAGTTTCAAGACCAGCCTGGCCAACATGGCGAAAACCCATCTCTACTAAAAACACAAAAATCAGCTGGGCGTGGTGGCGGGTGCCTGTAATCCCAGCTACGTGGGAGGCTGAGGCAGGAGAATCACTTGATCCCGGGAGGCGGACATTGCAGTGAGCTGAGATTGTGCCACTGCACTCCAGCCTGGGTGACAGTGAGCCTCTGTCTCAAAAAATAAAATTAAATTAAATATTTTTGTTGTTAATTGAAAACAAAAACATTTCACCGCCATGGCTTTCCAGGTCAAAAATTCTTTTTGTGGCCCTCACGATCATCATGATCGAGATTCCTTTAGATCCAGCCTTTCTTCCACCCCCTCATCTCTCCCACTCTCTATATGTACGTGGACCCCTCCCCTTGTCCACATCTCTTACCTCTGTGCTAAGCAATACATGCCGCCTGGAACACCAGCCTCAGAGCCAGGGAATCCTCTTCGCCATGCAAAACGCAGTTTCAATGTTTCTTGGAAGCCCTCCTAGACCCCTCGTCCCCATGACATGTGAGGGGCTTCTCTTAGTTCCCTGAGCTTTGGCTACTACCTGACTTTTCTCATAGTATTCCAGAGATTTCTGCCCATTTCCCTCAATTAGAGTGCAAGATCCTGAGGAGCAGGGATCTTGTCTTGTTCTTTTTCTTCCACACCCACTGCTGGGTCCTAGGTGGCTGGATGAATTGTAAAATAAGAATCTGCGGAATTTAACATTCTTTTATGGTGGTGAAGCTTCCTCAGCTCTGAGAAGAACTTAAATGCCCATGCTTTTTTGCATGGTGTCAGTTTTTGGGCTCCAAGACTTTTGTTCTAGCAGGATGAGAACCCAGGATTACACAAGATGGAAGATGGACAAACTCTCCCTCTCTAAGGGTGAGTGCTCTTAAAAGGCTACAAAGGGCCAAGCAGTCAGATGGCTGCATGTCCTATCTGATATCATCCCTTTATTGCGCCCTTGGGCCTGGTCAAATCAGTCATCCCAGCTCATATGACATTTGCAGCTAGTTTTATGCAAGATGCAAAATCTTGCACAGCAATAACTAGAGAGGCTGTTGTAATTCTGTGCAAGTTGGAAAAAGCCAAGGGCCAATTTGGCCTGCGTACATGTGACTTTGTCTCCAAGTTCCCATCATTCATCATGGAAGCCCTGCCTTAGAAAGTTTAAGTAGTCAAAACATTGATCAACTATCCATTGACAATAATGACGGTGCGCCTGTGTGTAGTCAGTCTAGTTCCAAGAGTGTCCTCATGTGACAGTTATGTAACAATGCACTTGGTCACCATGTGGGTAATGACAAATGGGTCAGGACACTGCTATCGTATCAGGCATTAAGTTTTGCTAATGGATGGGACTAACAGTCCATCTAACTGGTTAGCAGGTGAGTCACTTGTAATATCAAAAAAGCAAGTATTTAAGTATGTATTTTAAAATTCATTCCTCTTTAGGCCGGGTGTAGTGGCTCATGCCTATAATCCTAGCACTTTGGGAGGCTGAGACAGGCAGATCACTTGAGGTCAGGAGTTCAAGACCAACATGGCTCATGCTGTCTCTACTAAAAATACAAAAAAACTAGCTGAGTGTGGTGGTGCACACCTGTAATCTCAGCTACACGGGATGCTGAGGCAGAAGAATCACTTAAATCTAGGACGTGGAGGTTGCAGTGTGCCAAGATCATGCCACTGCACTCCAGCCTGGGTGACAGAGCGAGACTCAGTCTCAAAAAATAATACAATAAAGTAAAATATAAAATAAAATAAAATTGATTCCTCTTTAGTTTTATATATTTCATTTCAAACCTTATTGAAAAAAAAAGGACTGCCGGGTGCGGTGGCTCAAGCCTGTAATCCCAGTACTTTGGGAGGCCGAGATGGGCGGATCACGAGGTCAGGAGATCGAGACTATCCTGGCTAACCCGGTGAAACCTCGTCTCTACTAAAAAATACAACAAAAAACTAGCCGGGCGAGGTGGCTGGTGCCTGTAGTCCCAGCTACCAGGGAGGCTGAGGCAGGAGAATGGCGTAAATGCGGGAGGCGGCGGAGCTTGCAGTGAGCTGAGATCCGGCCACTGCACTCCCGCCTGGGCGACTGAGAGAGACTCCGTCACACACACACAAAAAACAAACAAACAAAAAACGGATATAAGGCACGGCAGCTTCAAAGACAAAAGGAGATCCACGTTAGAGGTGGGTGTTTAAATATAAGCCCTTTCTGCTCAAACGACAAACGTTGTCACATCTGCATATGACAAGATATCACTTTACTGGGGCATCTGCTTTCCCTGACTCACCCAACAAGGTTGAGAATTCCCTCCTCCGCATCACTCCCGGGACTGGAACAAACCTGTTCTGTAGCATAGCTCCTAGGGCGTTTTGAGTCTTTATTCCCATGCTGTGAGCATCTTGAGGGCACCATGCTTATTTGGTTTGGAACCCCATGCACCTAGCACAGGTTTTCAATCAAGAATGATGATAATGGGCTGGGTGTGGTGGCTCACACCTGTAATCCCACTTTGGGAGGCCAAGGTAGCAGGGTCGCTGAGCCTAGGAGTTTGAGGGCAGCCTGAGCAACATAGTGAGACGTCTCTACAGACAATTTAAAACATTAGCTGGGTATGCTGGTATGTCCCCATGGTCCCAGCTGCTCAGGAGGCTGAGGTGGAAGGATTGCTTGGGCCTGGGAGGTTGAGGCTGCAGTGAGTGGTGATCACACCACTGCACTTCAGCCTGGGTGACAGAGCAAGACCTTACCTTAAAAAAAAAAAAAAAAAAAAAAGAGAGAATAGTGATGATGAGGAGGAGGAGGAGGATGACGATGAAGAGTAGGAGGATGTATATTATTTTGTGTTTGTTTGTTTTGAGGGTATTGCTCTGTCGCCCAGGCTAGAGTGAAGTGGTGGGATCACGGCTCACTGCATTCTACACCTCTTAGGCTCAAGTGATCCTCCCACCTTGACCTCACAAAGTGCTGGGATTATGCCCCGTGGATGTATATTATTGTGTAAACTAAATTTTGGATCTCTCCTCCTCCCTCTAGATCCCCTTCTCTACGGGTCCTGGAGCACACCCACCAGTACCTCTCTGGCCCCCTCCCCATCAGGCCCTGTGGAGTGTGGGGCACAGTCCTGAAGTGACTCTGGCTTTCTCCACTGCGGTTCTAACAGGGTTAAAGTTGAGGTTTCTAATCACTCCCATGAGGTCTTATTACCTGTTGATTAGGTCCTTTTGGGATCAGCATCAAACCGACAACAATAATAAACACTCCCTTCATTGGAACTCAGTAATGACCCTGCCTGCCCTGCAGTCCCGGTGGCGATGGGGAGGGGCCCTGGCCATTATGGGGCTGGAAACAGCAGCCCTTGGTAGGGGCGTTTGCCAGCAATTTGGTGGCACAGCAAAGAGGTGCAGCTAACAAGCCGATAGGCACCGGTTGGGGATTTCTGGCTGGCCGGAGGCACCCCTGTGGTTCCAGCACAAGGCTCTTCGGAGAGGACCCTCCACAGCCAGCCTGAGGACTTGAGAGACGGAGCTGGGTGGTCTTTCCGCAGGACTAGAGGAATTTCTAGAGAATGATCTGGTAACTGTTTCATGTGTATTTTTCCAAACTTTTTCCTGTGCACATTCAAACGTGAGTGAGTAAATGAGGATGTGAACACATGCGTGTGCATAGGTTTCGTGACTTTATTACAAAAATGCAATCATAGGAAACATTTTGTTCTGTAAATTGCTTTTTTTTGTTGTTTTTTTTTCACCCAACAACCTATCTTGGACACTCTTCCATGTCATTCTGTTGAAGAGCTTCATATTAATCCAGAATATGAACAAAGCCAAATACATTTTACCAACATAAATGTGATTGAACATTTTGACCATCTCCACCCGTTTCTTGGTATTACGAATAAAGCTGCAGTGCTTGCTCTGGCAGGACATACAATAAAATCAAAATGGCAGAGAAGGTTACATGGCCCCTGAGCAGGAAGGATACACAAATTTGTGAAGCATTCCATATTTTTTTGTTTAAAACTTTTCATATTAGGCCAGGCGTGGTGCCGCATGCCTGTAATTTGGGAGGCCAAGGTAGATGGATTACTTGAGGCCAGGAGTTCAAGATCAGCCTGGTCAATGGGGTGAAACCCCATCTCTACAAAAACCACAAAAATTAGCTACGCATGGTGGTGTGCACCTGTAGTCCCAGCTACTCGGGAGGCTGAGGCATGAGAATCACTTGAATCCAGGAGGCAGAAGTTGCAGTAAGCCAAGATCGAACCACTGTACTCCAGACTGCGCAACAGAGGGAGAACTGGCCTCAAAAAAAAAAAAAAAAAAAAAAAAAAAAAAAAAAACTTTTTCATATTAAAAACTTTTAAAAGCAAACAAAACAAATGAAACAGCATTAAAGAGTTTCATTTGGGCCGGGCGTGGTGGTTCATGCCTGTAATCCCAGCACTTTGGGAGGCCGAGACAGGTGGATCACGAGGTCAGGAGATTGAGACCATCCTAGCTAACACGGTGAAACTCCATCTCTACTAAAAATACAAAAAATTAGCTGGGCATGGTGGCAGGTGCCTGTAGTCCCAGCTACTCTGGAGGCTGAGGTAGGAGAATGGCGTGAACCCAGGAAGCAGAGCTTGCAGGGAGCCGAGATGGCGCCACTGTACTCCAGCCTGGGCAACAGAGCGAGACTGTCTCCAAAAAAAAAAAAACAAAAAAAAAAACCAAAAAAGAGTTTCATTTGTTTTTTTACTTTTAAATCCTAAAAATCCTTATACATTTTCTCGTGTACTTGTGCAAGTATCTCAGCAGGATACATTCAAACAGGTTGTGTCTATTTGCACACCAAACAGTAGTATCTGAGGATGCCCTTTCCGTGGTCCTTGGAGAGTATAATTTTGTTTGTGACAATTCAATTGTAATAAAAGATTTGTCAGTGATATTTTAACTTGAATTTCCCTGACACGACATTGTATTTATTATGTAATTTAAAAAACATAAAGAATTCAAGTTTTAAGAAAAATTATAAAAAACACTCCTAAAATTTCCATACACTCTTCACACAGGTTCACTAATTCTTTGTATTTTGTCACAGGTTTTTTGGAGACGGTCTTGCTCTGTCACCCATGCTAGAGTACGGTGGCTCGATCATAGCTCAGCCTCAACCTCCTGGGTCCAAATGATCCTTCCACCCCAGCCTCCCGAGTAGCTGGGACTACAGGTGCGTATCACCACAGCCAGCTAATTTTTTTGTCTTTGTAGACATGGGGTCTCCTAGTGTTGGCCAGGCTGGTCTTGAAGTTCTGGGCTCAAGTGATCCGTCTGCTTTGGCCTCCCAAATTGCTGGGATTATAGGTGTGAATCACTGTGCCTGAACTAGCATGTTAAACTAATAAAGAAACACATGACAAGGTTGCAGAATAATAACAGTAAGGATGCATTGTATGATTTTATGTTTTTTTTGGTTGTTGTTTTTGAGATGGAGTCTCACTTTGTTGCCCAGGCTGGAATGCAGTGGCACAATCTTGGCTCACTGCAACCTCTGGCTCCAGAGTTTAAGCGATGCTCCTGCCCCAGGCTCCTGAGTAGCTGGGAGTACAGGTGTGCGCCACCACGCCCGGCTAATTTTTGTATTTTTAGTAGAGACGGGGTTTTACCATGTTGGTCAGGCTGGTCTCGAAACTCCTAACCTCGTGATCTGCCCTCCTCGGCCTCCCAAAGTGCTGGGATTACAGGCACGAGCCACCGCACCTGGCTGCATTTTATGTTTACAATCACAAGATAAACCTATGCATTTCTGCATGTACATATATGCATATGAATAAAAATGGAAAAGGACATACACCAAGCTGTTGTTACCTCTGGGGACAGAGTTAGGATTTCTGGGATAGCCAAGGGGCATTTTTCTTTTCTTTTTTTTTGAGACAGTCTCACCCTCTCACCCAGGCTGCAGTGCAGTGGCACTATCTCAGCTCACTGCAACCTCTGCCTCCAGGGTTCAAGCGATTCTCCTGCCTCACCCTTGCAAGTAGCTGGGATTATAGGCGCCTGCCACCATGCCTGGCTAATTTTTGTATTTTTAGTAGAGACGGGGTTTCGCCATGTTGGCCAGGATGGTCTCAAACTCCTGGCCTCAAGTGATCTGCCTGCCTCGGCCTTCCAAAGAGCTGGGATTACAGGCGTGAGCCACTGCACCTGGCCAGCATTTTTCTATTATCCTATTTGATTTTGTTTTTGTTTTTTCCCTTGAGAATGCTTTCACACACTGCTAGTGAAATTAAAAATAGATAAACACACTAATGGGATGTCTAACAATCATGCTAGCTTAGGGGAAGCAGCCACTATTTAAACATTAAAGATTCAAATGCAGTTACACAGCATACACAGAATAAAAGTTGACCTGAGGGCTCTTACCATCTATAGGAAATTGCACCAACCCATTCAGAAAGGAATAAACGGAACTCTACACTCTCTTATGTTTCAGCTGCCAAGCTTTGCTGTTTCTCCTAAGTCTTTGCAGATTCCATATTCTCTGTGAGGGAGGGGGGGGGGGAGGGAGGAAAGAAAGAAAGAAAGAGAAAGAGAAAGAAAGAGAGGAAGGAAGGAAGGAAGGAAGGAAGGAAGGAAGGAATTCGCCATGTACCTAACACATTCTAAACCCCTGCCGCATATGCTATTTCATTTAGTTTTTGAAACTCCAAGAAGCATTCCTTTTCCCCATTTTATGGATGGGAAAACCGAGGTTTAACAAATTCGTGTAAGTTCTCAAGGAACCTGGATTCAAACTTAGTCCCTTCTGACGCCAAAGCTGTCCTCTACCAAGAAGCGCTTTAGAGGGGACTGGAGAACAGGTTTGCAGTTGTAGAATCTCACACTGGTGGGTCTAGGTGGCTCATAGTCCTTTTCCTCCTTTTCTGGGGGTGCTCTAGAAGACACCTGGGGAGATG
Organism: Piliocolobus tephrosceles; assembly: GCF_002776525.5. Classification (NCBI taxonomy): domain Eukaryota; kingdom Metazoa; phylum Chordata; class Mammalia; order Primates; family Cercopithecidae; genus Piliocolobus; species Piliocolobus tephrosceles. The sequence goes on along the minus strand of NC_045450.1, from coordinate 56,034,185 downwards.
CCCCGGGCACGCTGGACAAACTTCTCTCCCGAGTTTTCCATTTCTCTCTGCTCCTGTCTGCCCGTAGTACCCGATCTCAAGAGGGATAAGAGGGAGAGAAAGAGGGAAGACAGAGAAGAAGAGAGGGGTGGGAAAACGAGAGAAAGAGAGGCAGAACCCCAAGCAGGAGCCTACAGAGGAGTCGACAAAATAGGAAGACAGAGAAAAATGGAAGGAAGGGAAGAAGCGCAGGGCCTGGGAGGCAAGGTGCTTTGGGAGTCCCAGTCTCATCAATTAAAAGGATGACAACAAAGCCAGGCAGGAAGGATTTTTAAAAACTTTAAAAAGGCTGAACCCAGTGGCTCACACCTGTATCCCAGGTTTGGGAGGCTGAGGTGGGTGGATCACCTGAGGTCAGGAGTTCGAGACCAGCCTGGGCAATGTGGTGAAATCCCGTCTCTACTAAAAATACAAAAATTAGCCGGGCGTGGTGACACGCGCCTGTAATCCCAGCTACTCGGGAGGCTACTGAGGTGGGAGAATCACTTGAACCCGGGAGGCAGAGGTTGCAGTGAGCTGAGATTGCACCACTGCGCTCCAGCCTGGGCGACAGAGTGAGACTCCATCTCACAAAACAAAAAACAAACAAAAAAAAAGTAAGTGTTTTCCCCCAGTAGACTAAGAAAGGGGGAAGTTAGTGAAGGCCAGAGAGAAGCAGCCCAGACCCCACCCACCTTCCTCTGCATCCAGGCAGGAGGGTCCCAGCTGCTGCCCCTGGGGCCTGGCTGACCAGGTGAGCGGCTACGCAGTCCCAGCGGAGCCAGGTGCGCCCTAGAGTTATTCTGCACACTTTGGACCCAGCACCCACAGCAGCCCTGCGCCTTGGTTCACAGGACAAACTTTGGCTCTTTGGACAAACTTTGAAAATCCCTAATGTCTTAGGGATTTTCCCTAGGATCCAGCAAACTAGCTGGATTAGTCTTTGGGAGAAAGGAGAGAGAGAATATGAGAAAGAAAGAGGGAATGAGAGGAGGAGGAGAGAAGAGGAGTTAGAGAAAGAGAAGGTCAGAAAGAAGGAGAGCAAGAGAGGAGGGCAAGAGGCCTGGAGAAAGAGACCGGGAGACAGAACCAGGCGAGGAGGTGGAGAAGCTGCCAGAGGAAGCGAAGGGAGGAAGGAGGCATTTTGTATTCCTAGGAAGGAACAATATAAGATCTTTCACCATGTCCCGGAGGTCAATAAACTGGCCTGGGAAATTAAGAACAAGTTGTCGTTGAGGATTAGCAAAAGGCCCGAGGAAATACAAAAACTCCTGCCAGCTTTCATAAAGCTGCCTCCAAGAAATTACAAATCACAGGCCACGATAAATACAGCCCACGTCTATCCACACCCATGTCCACATGACAGCCTGGAGAATGAGGCATCCTTCGAGGCCTTGCTTTAATGTGAGTAATTACAATTACGCAAGAATTCCATGGGCTATAATCTCATACACCCACTACATGAGCTACTGGGAAGAGGCAAGGAGGTGAATGCCAGCAACAAATGCACAGGAAGGAATGTTCTAGAAGAGATACGAGAAAGTGGAATTAAACACGGACGGCGGGTCTTGGTTCCTACTAATGGGGTACCATGTGTCTGTTTCTACATTTCAAGGGCAGAAGGTTAAAACAAATAGTTTTTCCCATGACCGAGACTCTTTTTTGGAAACTTTTTTTTTTTTTTTTTTTGAGATGGAGTCTTGCTCTGTCACCCAGGCTGGAGTGCAGTGGTGCAATCTCCGCTCACTGCAAGCTCCGCCTTCCTGGTTCAAGCCATTCTCCTGCCTCAGACTCCCTGAGTAGCTGGGACTACAGGTACCCACTACCATGTCAGGCTAATCTTTTTGTATTTTTAGTAGAGACGGGGTTTCACCGTGTTAGCCAGGATGGTCTCGATCTCCTGACCTCGTGATCCGCCTGCCTCGGCCTCCCAAAGTGCTGAGATTACAGGCATGAGCCACCGTGCTTGGCCATTTTTTTTTTTTTTTTTGTAAAGAGTTGGGGTCTCACTCTGTTGCCCAGGCTGGTCTCGAACTCCTGGGCTCAAGTGACCCTCCCACCTCAGCCTCCCAAAAGTGTTGGGATTCAGGTGTGAGCCACCGTGTCTGGCTGTAAACTTTCAAGGGAGTGGATTTTGCGTGTATGTTACTCATTTTCTGAGGCTATTTGGTGATGGTCTCATACTATGGTTGAAGGTAAGTTGGACTTTTCTTAACTAAAGTTACATTTTTAATATTCTTTATTAATCATCCCTTAGGTTGCTATCAGAAATTTGGTAAACTGTCAGGCAAGGTGGTTCATGCCTGTAATCCCAGCACTTTGGGAGGCCAAGGTGAGAGGATCACTTGAGGCCAGGAGTTTAAGACCAGCCTGGGCAACATAGTGAGACCTCCATCTCTATGGAAAAGATTTAAAAACTAGCCAGGCATGGTGGCACATGCCTGTAGTCCCAGCTACTCAGGAGGGTGAGCTGGGAGGATCCGTTGAGCCCAGGAGGTCGAGGCTGTAGTGAGCCATGATCGCGTCACTGCACTGCAGCCTAGGCGACACAGTGAGACCCTGTCTCAAAAAACGTAAAGTAAAATAAAATATAATAAAATGGGAAAACTAGCAGTTTTCTGCAAGGAAATAAGTTCTGCCATCTCGTGAATGGTCAGCTTGTCTTTGATCACAAGGTCAACTCACAAGCAAAGGACTACTGCTATTTCCTAATTTTCATTTGTTTTTAAAGAGATGGGGTCTTGCTGTGTTGCTCAGGCTGGTCTCAAACTCCTGGGCTCAAGAAATCCTTCCACCTCAGCCTCCCAAGCAGTAGGGACTACAGACGCATGCCACCATGCCTAGCTGATTGCGATTTCTACCCTGGGACCCCAGGCCCTTCTACAGTGATTCCTCAAGAGTCTACTGTCATAGAAGCAGCTCTCTTCAGCTTCTCTCCCTAGGCCTTCTTTGTCGGCCACCAGCAATTCTTGGAGGAGCCAATGTCTTGAAGTTCAGGACCAACTGCTGGAGAAACCAGACCCTGATCCTGGCTGCCCCCTCATCTCCAAGTCTCAGCAGATGCTGCTGAGTTGGTGCCTTGCAGGAGACAATTAAGTCTGACTCCAGGGGTCCAAGATCTATCACTGCCCCAAGATTACGGGGTTCAGACCGGGCGCGGTGGCTCATGCCTGTAATCCCAGCACTTCGGGAGGCTTAGGCAGGAGGCTCACTTAAGTCTAGGAGTTTGAGACCAGCCTGGACAACATAATGGGACCCTGTTTCTACAACAACAAATAATAATAATAATACAAAAATTAGCTGGGTGTGGTGGCATGTGCCTATAGTTCCAGCTATCTGGGAGGCTGAGGTGGGGAGGATTGCTTGAACCTGGGAGGTCGAGGCTGCAGTGAACCGGGATCATGCCACTGCATTCCAGCCAGGGCGACAGAGTGAGACCCTCTCTCGAGAGTTCAGCATCCGTACTTGGCTTCCTTCAGCATCTCCCACCTTCTAGCATCTCCTTGCTTCCAGAACCAGATAGTAACTTTTTTTGGGCACCTCCTCAAGGGCAGGCATAGGGCTAGATGCTTTACGTCTTTCATTTGGCCCTCACAATTATAGGAGGCACTGCTATAGACAGTTTCACAGACGAGGAAACTGAAGCTTAGTGAGATAACTTGTTCAAGTTCAGATTGTTTGTGATGAAGCCACTAATCAAGTCCAGGGTTGCCTGGTTCTAAAAGGTTGCTCTGGCCAGGCGCAGTGGCTCACGCCTGTAATCCCAGTATTTTGGGAGGCCAAAGAGAGCAGATCATCTGAGGTGATGAGTTCGAGACCAGCCTGACCAACATCATGGAAAAATCCCGTCCCTACTAAAATACAAAATTAGCCAGGTGTGGTGATGCATGCCTGTAATCCCAGTTACTCAGGAGGCTGAGGCAGGAGAATCGCTTGAACCCAGGAGGTGGAGGTTGCGGTGAGCAGAGATCGTGCCATTGCACTCCAGCCTGGGCAACAAGAGTGAAACTCAGTCTCAAACAAACAAACAAACAAGCAAACAAAAAAGTTGCTCTGTGCTTCCACTGCTTCATTCTGCCTTTAGTGCTTATGCCCTTTGGGTCTTGAAAACTGTTCCTACCTTCAAGAGCCTTCCCGGCTGAAATCCAGACACTCCAGAGCCAGGTTGAATGGGTGGGTGGCTGGGGAGTGTCCCTTGAAAATTCGGACTACGTCATTAATGGGGATTTGCTGGCAGTTACTCACTCACAGGCATTTTCCTTAGGACAAGGAGGGCTTGGAGAAGAGAGGCTCGTTCTCAAGATGAGGAATGAGAGTTTGAACCAGAAGTGTGTAACAAACACTCCCTACATTGTGGAACTGCAAGTGGAGAAGGCCAGGAGTGGCTGGGGAGGGTGCCAGACTTCAGGTTGGGAAGCTGGAGGCCTCCATTATGCTGACGATGAAACTGTCACTTTTTGTACCTGGGGATGCAGACCGTGTACCTATCAAAGCTTAGTTTAGTAGGAAACATTCAGGATGTTGGAGTGGGTTGGCTTCTTCCAGCAGCCTTCAATGAAGCACTTTGGTAGGCAGGCTGAAGGCGCTCTGTTTTCCAGCAAGAAGTCAAAGGACTCTGGTTGGCTAAGAGAGGTTCTTTCCACCTGTGGCCTGTAATTTAAATGACCCAAAGTCCTAACCCTGGGTCCTGCAGGGCTGGAAAATCCACATTTTTCTATCTCAAACCCAGCTTACTCACCCAGAAACAGGGAGGGTTCTCAGAAGATGAGATGAGAACACAGAAAAAGCCTGGCCTGCCTCATCCTAGGCTGTCTCCCGGCTTGTCCCGGTGAACATCGTCTATCTAAGTAAGGGGGATGCCTGCGCTTTGTGAAGTGTCTGGGAACAGTCTGAGGGCATGAAGAAATAAGAATCTGCCTACCCAAGGCTATTGTCTTTATTTCCTACAAAGCAGAGGCTAAAATGAAGGAAGAGGCCACACACTAGGCCTGAACTAAAGGTAGTGCTTCAAACTCTGGATATGACACATTAGTGGACTGTAAACTCAATTTCGTGGATTGTTACTGGCTTGTTTTTCATTTCTTTTCCCTTCTTTCCTTCCTTCTTCCCTCCTTCCCTTCCTTCCTTCCTTCCTCTTTCAACGGAATAGGAAATATTAGCATGTAGCACAGGTAGTGACCATAAATACCGTTGTGTAAAACTTATGATTTAGTTATACATAAATACATATCAATATGCACATGCATAATTGTATACTAGGTCATGAAGTAAACTCATTTCTCATTATGGGTCATGGCCAAAAAATTTGAAAACTAGTAGACAGGTGAAGCATAGACATTTGGGGCCAGAAAGTAGAAATTTCCAGGTTGAAAACACATGATCAAACAAAACCTCTGGCTGTGGTTTCAGCCCAGTGGAGTTGTCTAGAGGCAAAAATATGAAAAGCCTATTAGTTTTTTAGGGGATGTGTATTGCAAAGAAATGGCAATAAAGGGTAACAATAGTTTGCAATTATTTAAATTGTTAGGCATACTTTCTGTCAATCTCTAGCCCCTATTGGCTAGAGATTGTGTCCCCACCTAAATTCACATGAGCACAGAGGTTAGGTTAAAATCCTAACCCCTAATATGATGGTATTTGAAGGTGAGTCCTTTGGGAGGTCATTAGGTCATGAGGGTGGAACCCTCACAAATAGGATTAGTGCCCTTATAAAAAAGGCCTGAGAGAGCTCCCTCACCCATTCTACCATATGAGGACACAGAAAAGATGACTGTCTATGAACCAGGAAGTGAGCCCTCACTAGAAACCAAATCTGCTAGTGCCTCGATCTTGGACTTTCCAGCCTCCAGAACCATGAGAGATACATTTCTGTTGTTTATAAGCCATCCAGTCCAGAGTTGTTTGTTATGGCCATAACACACCCAAACTTGCACCAAAGGTAGTGAACTGCTAAAGCACTACAGTCTTCAGAGAACGTATGTTCCCAATGCCTTCCTCAGAGATGCCAACGGAGGACAGATGGACAAAGATGACCCTCTGTGGTCTATATTAGATACCAATAATTCTCTCTATTGCCAGATGTCTTAATTATATTTTGTTCTTAGTTTTTTTGTTGTTGTTGAGACAGGGTCTCACTCTGTTACCCAGGTTGGAGTGCAGTGGCACAATTTCGGTTCACTGCAACCTCTGACTCCCAGGTTCAAGCGATTCTCATGCCTCAGCCTCCTGAGTAGCTGGAATTATAGATGTGTGCCATCATGCCTGGCTAATTTTTGTAAATTTAGTAGAGATGGGGTTTCATCATGTTGGCCAGGCTGGTCTTGAACTCTTGACCTCAGGTGATCCACCTGCCCCACCTCCCAAAGTGCTGGGATTACAGGTGTGAGCCACCATGCCTGGCCTATTTTTTGTTCTTAGGATACGATATGTGCAACTTCCCATCTTCCCAAAGTTTTTATTGTATACCTCCCATTCTTTCTTCACTGTATTGGGTGTATTGGGGGTAGATAACTTATTTAATCACAGGTCACTGGACCACTAGGAGTTACCTGTGAATTTCAAGAAGAGAAATTTCACAGGGTGTAGTAATTATACAAGCCTCTGGGCTCTTGCGTTTGAGTTGCATGCATTTTTATATGGGTATGGGCATTTGAGTTGTATGCATTTTTATGTGGGTATGGGCATTTGTAAGAGTATTTCTATGAAAGATAGGTATGAGCACATGTTGAGTAGCCAAAGGGGTGCACAGTACTTGACATTTGTTGGTTGCTACCCAGCACCCATGTAACTATCCTCCACTTTAGCAGTATCCAGATTTTCCTTCAGGTAATTATATCCCCATGCAGCCCATGGAATTTGTTGCTTATTCCAGCTGAGAGCCCTGAATAACTTGAGCCAGGCAGCACCTTTTATTTCCCTGATTACAGTCACACTGTGTCTTGGGATGGTCCTATCAGGTAAACTTCAGGATCCTACTTGAAATGACAGTGCAGAAACACTCTCTTTTTAAAATTCTTTTATTTTTTAATTTTTTGAGACTACAAAGCGAGTTTGTAGCCCAGGCTGCAGTGCAGTGGTGCAATCATGGCTCACTGCAGCCTCAACCTCCTGTGCTCAAGTAATCCTCCTGCCTCAGCCTCCTGAGTAGTGGGGACCACAGGTGCATGCCACTATGCCTAGCTAAATTTTAAAACAATTTTTGTACAGATGGGGCCCCACTATGTTGTCCAGGCTGCTCTCAAACTTCTGGGCTCAAGTGATCCTCCCACCCCAGCCTCCCAAAGTTCTGGGATTACAGGCATAAGCCACTACGCCCGGCCCAGAAGCACTTTCCACCATGGGGTTCCACACTAAGCTGGCAGCCACACTGTGACTCCAAGGGGTGCAGGCCTTAGGATGAGGGCGACACTGTGGATGATGGAGTAGAGAGGAAGAAGGGCTCTGGGCCCCTCATTATACTCCTGAGTACTTGGACCAACCAGCCATGTGGCCTGCTTTACCTCTGCCATGTTCCATGTGAGCCAATAGGCATCCTTACTGAGATCTGTATGAGTTGATTTCTAATAGTTACATCATAGGAAATATAAACTTCATGTATTTTAGTTTACATCTTTTAGAAATGGGGTCTTGCTCTATCACCCAGGCTGGAATGCAGTAGTGTGATCATATTTCTGCAGCCTTGAACTCCTGAGTTCAAGTGGCCGGCTTTGGCCTCCTGAGTAGCTGGGACTACAGGCATGCAACACCTTGCAAGGTTTATATTTTTTATTTATATATATTTTTTTAGGACAGGGGTTTGCTGTTTCCCAGGCTATTTACAACAAACAAACAAAACCTTTGTTTTGCTTGAGGCTGAGCTTGCTTATCCCAGATGTGGAATTGCAGAGCCTCTGTCCTAGGCCTCCAGGAGGCTGAATTCATTCACAGTGGGTTTTAGTGGCTCCAGCTAGGGGTCTACTCCTGAAAGTCCCTCTGTGCTCAATTTCACCCATACTAAGTGAAACATACAGTTCATATTTGTTTTTTTTTTTTGCTTGCTTTTTTCACACCCAAGGCTCTTTCTGACTGTCTCTGATCTATCCCTTCACCACCCTTGGCTCATTTCTCATTTCTAGGCCTGCCCCTTGAATCACAGTAATATTAAGCTGCTTAGAGTTCCACATTCCATACTATTGTTGTTGTTGTTGTTGTTATTGTTGTTGTTAGAGACAGTCTTGCTCTGTCGCCCAGGCTGGAGTGCACATAAGTGGTGCAATCATAGCTCATTGCAGCCTCAAACTCCCAGGTTCAAATGATCCTCCTGCTTCAGCCTCCTGAGTAGCTGGGACTACAGGCACATGCAACCATGCTCCACTAATTTTTCATATTTTTATTTTTTTGTAGAGACAGGGTAGCACTCCATTGCCCAGGCTACTCTCAAACTCCTGGGCTCAAGTGATCCTTTCATCTTGGCCTCCCAAAGTTCTGGGATTACAGGCATGAGCCGCTGTGCCTGGCCAAATTCCATACCTTTCTTTGTGTGCCTTTCTTCATATTGTTTTTGTTTTGTTTTGTTTTGTTTTTCTGCCCTATCCTCTCTACTTTTTTTTTTTTTTTTTTTTGAGATGGACTCTCATTCTGTAGCCCAGGCTGGAGTGTAATGGCGCAATCTTGGCTCACTGCAACCTCCGCCTCCCGGGTTTAGGCGATTCTCCGGCCTCAACCTCCCGAGTAGCTGGGACTACAGGCATGTGCTACCATGCCTGGTGAATTTTTCTTTTCTTTTTTCTTTTTTTTGAGACAGAGTCTCACTCTGTCACCCAGGATGGAGCACAGTGGTGTGATCTTGGCTCACTGCAAGCTCCGTTTCCCGGGTTCATGCCATTCTCCTGCCTTGGCCTCCCAAGTAGCTGGGATTACAGGCACCCACCACCATGCCAGGCTAATTTTTTTTGTATTTTTAATAGAGATGGGGTTTCACCATGTTAGCCATGATGGTCTCTATCTCCTGACCTCGTGATCCACCCACCTCAACCTCCCAAAGTGCTGGGATTACAGGTGTGAGCCACCGTGCCGGTCCCCTATCCTCTCTACTTTCTTTGTTTTACATCTATTTATCCACTTAAGCCTCCACTCTCTAATATGGCAGCTGCTAGCCATTCGTGGCTATGGATTACTTGAAATGCGGCTACTGGCTGGGCGTGATGGCTCAAGCCTGTAATCGCAGCACTTTGGGAGGCCGAGACGGGCGGATCACAAAGTCAGGAGATCGAGACCATCCTGGCCAACACAGTGAAACCCCGTCTCTACTAAAAAATACAAAAAAAAAACCAGCCGGGTGAGGTGGCGGGCGCCTGTAGTCCCAGCTACTCGGGAGGCTGAGACAGGAGAATGGCCTAAAACTGGGAGGTGGAGCTTGCAGTGAGCTGAGATCCAGCCACTGCACTCCAGCCTGGGTGACAGAGTGAGACTCCGTCTAAAAAAAAAAAAGAAATGCGGCTACTGCCAGTGAGGAACTGAATTTTCTACTTTATTTCATTTCAAATAATTTAAATTACAAATTTTAAATCAAAGCAATATATGTTTCCGTTAAACACAGTTTTATTGCTTTGATAGGACTACATTTTACTTTGACAGTTGAAAATTTGGCATCCAAATTGAGATGTACTGTAAGTATAAAATATGCACTGGCTTTCAAAGATATAGCACAATAAAAAGAATGTATAATATCTTATTAATAATTTTTACATTATTGCATAATGAAATGGTAATATTTTGGATATATTGGGTCAAATAAAATATTTTAAGATTATTTTCACCTGTTTGTTTTTACTTTTTAAATTATGGCTACTGGAACATTTAAAATTACACACATGGCTTGTACTATGTTTCTACTGGACATCTTTGGGCTAGACCATATCAGACAGCATCTCCTTGAGAACAGTTTTCCCAATCACTCAGGCTAGGCACAGTGGCCTTCTAACATCTTTCATGATATATTCTTACATAGGACTTACTAGGTTGGTGCAGAAGTAATTGCAGTTTTCTTTTTCTTTTTTCTTTTTTTTTTTTTTTTGAGATGGAGTATTGCTCTGTCGCCCAAGCTGGAGTGCAGTGGCTCAATCTCGGCTCACTGCAAGCTCCGCCTCCAGGGTTCACGCCATTCTCCTGCCTCAGGCTCCTGAGTAGCTGGGACTACAGGCACCCGCCACCACGCCCGGCTAATTTTTTGTGTTTTCAATAGAGACGGGGTTTCACCGTGTTAGCCAGGATGGTCTGGATCTCCTGACCTCGTGATCCGCCCACCTCGGCCTCCCAAAGGGCTGGGATTACAGGCATGAGCCACTGCGCCTGGCCATAATTGTGGTTTTCACCATTACTTTTGAAGGTGAAAACTGCAGTTACTTTTGCTCCAACCTATTCATATTAATTGTATTCTCTTCATGAATATTATTATTCATGAGTATTAATTCCTATTGTTTTCGTGTGTCTCTCTCCCCACTAAGACTGTATGTTTCTCAGGGGCAGGAACTATATTTTATATTTCCACGGCCTGGCACATGGTAGGTACTCTATCCATGCTTGTGAAATTAATTAATAGATAGCCACATCAAGTTCACAAGTATCTTTAAATATAATTTCACATACAACTACCTTTATTTTTTTTAAGATGGAGTCTCACTCTGTCACCCAGGCTGGAGTGCAGTGACGCAATCTCAGCTCACTGCAACCTCTGCCTCCTGAGTTCAAGTGATTCTCATGCTTCAGCCTCCTGAACAGCTGTAACTACAGGTGCATGCCACCATGCCTGGCTAATTTTTTTTTTTTTTTTTTTTTTTTAGTAGAGACAGGGTTTCGTCATGTTGGCCAGGCTGGTCTCAAACTCCTGACCTCAAGTGATCTGCCTGCCTTGGCCTCTCAAAATGCTGGATTACAGGTGTGAGCCACCGTGCCTGGCCACCTATAACTACTTTTAGGATTTGTTTTCTGTCTTGGGGCTTTCTGGAGGTCAAGTCTTCTGGCTGTGTCTCTAGGCCACCGTGCGGTGCACTGCCCCACTTAGGGGGCCATCAGGGGATTCCCTATAGACAAACTGTCCAGCCCTTCCTAGCATCCTGTCCTTAGTGGGGCACTGGAAGGGCACAGAGCAGGAGTGAGCAGTTAAGGGTGAGCCCCAGAAGGAGCAGAGGAAAGAAAACAAGAAGTGAGGAGAGCAGGAAGCAATACTTCTCCCTCAGCTATCCGTGGCCCTGGGAGCTGAGCACTGCTGCCAAGGAAACACTGGTGTGGAGCAGCAAGAAGGAGAGCCCAGGCTGGATGTGGTCGGCCGCTGGGTGGAGTTAAAATGTATAACAAGGGAGAGGCAACTGAAGAAAAGAAAAGATTCTTTTAAAAATTCAGCTGACGCCTAATTAAAAAAAAAATTCCACTCCCTCATGCTACGTTTTAAGAGACTTCCCTTTCAGAATTATTTTCAGTCTGGTGGTAACAGGCAGGAAGAGTGTCAGATGTTCACCAAGCTATAAAGAGGACACTCCCCACCCTCTAAAACACAGGGCCAGCCCCCACATTGCTTTTCTGACTTGGGTTATGAGGATACAGGATGTGAAGTTGTCAAGGCATAGATCTTTCCGGAAAGGAGTGTCCCATGTGGTACATTAAAAAAAAAAAAAAAAAAAAAATGGTTGCAGTATTTTGCAGCTTCTCCCACCAAGAGGTGGAGTCAGTTTCACCAGCCCTTGAATCTGGGTTATACTACTCACGAGACATCAGGACACCTAATGCAAGCAGAAGCTTGACAAGTGCTTGCACAGGGGGGTTTGCTCTCTTTTGCTATTTTTGGAATCCAGCCATCATGTGAAGAAGTCTAGACTGGCTTACCAGAGACACATAGCCTGGTCACCCTTGTGGATCCCTCCAAGGTTCTAGGCACATAAGTGACACCATCTGGGACCACCAGGCCTCAGACAGTCCTCATGTGACTGCAGCCACATACACAAGTTCAGGTGAACTCAGCAGAAGAACTTCCCAGCTAAGCCCAACCCAACTGCCACCTCCTAGGATGGTGAGCTAATTAACGATTGTTGTTTTAAGCCTCTTAAGTTTTGGATATTTTAAAAATATGGTGCTATGGTCTCAATGTTTGTGTTGCTTGGAAATTAATATGTTGAAACCTAATCCCCAATTTAGGGGCATTAAGAGGTAGGGACTTTGGGAAGTGATTAGATTATAATCTAATGGCACAAGTCCTGAATGGGACTTATGCCCTTATAGAAGAGGCCTGGGGGAGCTTGTTTGCCCCTTCTGCAATATGAAGACACAGCAAGAAGATGCCATTTATGAGGAACGGGACTTCACGAGATACCAAATTTGCCAGTACATTGATCTTGAACTTCTCAGGCTCCAAAACTGTGAGAAATACATTTCTATTGTTTATAAGTTACCCAGTCTGTGGTGTTTTGTTATAGCAGTACAGATGGACTAAGACAGATGGCAAAACCAACCAACCAACCTACTAATACAGTCTGAGTCACAGGTGGAAAAATCCATGTAGAAATAACCACTTTACAACCTTGTATAGGAGAGCTATTATAACAGTGTGTTTTGGCCTGTTCAGGCTGCCATAACAAAATACCACAAACTGGGTAGCTTTTAAGCAGCAGAAATATATTTGTCCCAGTTCTGGAGGCTGGGAAGTCCAAGATTAAGGCGTTGAGGATGGCAGATCTGGTGTCTGGTGAGAACCTGCTTTTAGGTTCACAGACGGTGTCTCCTTACTGTGTCTTCATGTGGTGGAAGGGGCAAGCTAGCTCTCTGGGTCTCTTTTATAAGATCAGTAATTCCATTCATTCATGAGAGCTCCACCTCTATGACCTAATCACTTCCCAAAGTCCCCACCTCCTGATATCATCACACTGAGGGTTAGGTTTCAACATTCAGACCATACCCTAGAGCGATTCAGAGTGTGGGCTTTGAAGCCAGGCAGGTTCAGTCCTGCCACTCGGATATAATCTTGGACACCTTTGGTAACAACGGTAACAGTGACAGTACATGCTTTTCAGAGTTGTAATGAGAACTGTGTCGGCCAGGGTCACACACCTGTATTAGGATAACTTGAGGAGAGTTTATACAGGGACTACTACATCTACAAAGATGTGGTCAGGATTCAGGGAAACACACGAGAGGGTGTAGTGCCCTGGGGTTATGATAGCACCCAGGTGGGAAGCAAGGACAGGGCATGGTGATGAGAAGCTGAGGACAGAGCAGCAGGGTCAAGAGGGCTGCTTAACAGGACCCATAACCTTGTGTTGAGAAATGAGTCTGTTCTGCAGTGACATGGCTGGGAGGGGGCTGGGAGAATACAAACTCTGATTTAACTTCTTCCTCTTGCCTGTTTTTGCCAGTGATCCTCCTTGGCCAAATACAACTGGAAGCCACTGGGCTTCAAATCAGCCTCCTGTGGCAAAAAGCAAGGTGGAGAAGGTGGGAGAGTAGATCTGGGGCAAATGGAAGGTATCCAATTCACGGATTTAAAAGCAATAATGCATAGGAGAGCACTGATCATGTACCTAGCACCCAATCACTGTTTGCTGTAATATTATTATATTATCAGAAGAAACCAAGAGCTATGAGTGGCAGACGAGGAATTGAGTATTTTTTTTTTTTTTTTTTTTTTTTTTTTGCTACGGTGACCTGCAGAATATTCATGGAGGTAGTCTGCTTTGAGTTGTGGCTTGGAGAGTTGAAGAAAACAATAGAGCAAACACTGACATGGAACCTACTAGGTGCAGCTACCATTCTGGATGTCATACATACATTAATTTGTTTAATCCTCATATCTACTCTATGGGGTAGGTACTGTGATGGTTAATATTGAGTGTCAATTTGATTGGATTGAAAGATACAAAATATTGATCCTGGATGTGTCTGTGAGGGTGTTGCAGAAGGAGATTCACATTTGAGTCAATGGGCTGGGAAAGGCAGACCCACCCTGAATTTGGGTGGGCACCATCTAATCAGCTGCCAGTGTGGCTAGAATATAAGCAGGCAGAAAAATGTGAAAAGAGAGACTGGCCTAGCCTCCCAGCCTACATCTTTCTCCCATACTGGATGCTTTCTGCCTTGGAACATTGGACTCCAGATTCTTCAGTTTTGGAACTTGGACTGGCTCTCCTTGCTCCTCAGCCTGTAGATGGCCTAATGTGGGACGCTGTGATCATGTGAGTTAATACTTAATAAACTCCTATATATATATACAAACATACACATATATATACACACACATATCTATTCCATTAGTTCTGTCTCTGTAGAGAACCCTAATACAGTACATTATCACACTTCACAGATGAGAAATTGAGGCAGAGAGAAGTTGGATAACTCAGTCAAGGTCACACAGTAATAAGTAATGGAGCCAGGATTTGAATCAATTTCAAAGAGGGTGTGGGACAGAGCATTTGTTTCTTAGGCACAGAGCTGAAAAATGTACATAGAGGAAGCAGTGAGTCATTCACACCGACTAGTGTGGGGTTTGTCCTGGAGAATGGGGAAAGACAGTCTGGGGAGAGAGCCAAGGACCAGAATGATGGGCGGAGGAATTTGTCCTCCATTCTGGGAGGCTCTGGGAAGCCACTGAGGACTTCAGAGAAGAGAAAGGCATTCACAGTGGGGTACCAGGAAATTTATCTGTGTGCAAGGCCAAACTAACAAAGCAGGGAGCAACTGGAAGCCAGGCAGTCAGCCAGAGGATACTGCAGAGGTCCAAGCACTAGGTGATGAGGGCTTGAATGAGGATGATAGTAGCCTAGATGGAGGGAAGAGACAAGGCATTGCGCTGCCAGGGGAAGCACAACAGGACTTGGGAACTGAAGTACTGGATGTGTCAAGTAGGGGCTGAAGAAACAGAAACAGATGGGAGGTTTGGGAGCCAGGTGATAGGTGAGTGATAGTATCAGATGTATCATTCAGCCACACTTAGTGTAAAAAGTGTTGGAAAAAAAAGTGTATGTCAGCCAGTCTTGTGTGTTCTTTGGTTACAATGTACATGTTAACAAGTCGTACCACTCCCACACACCGCAATCAATTGCGAAATAGCAATCTATTTCGCAATATCAGCTCCTGGTAAATTTCACTTATGAGCCTGGAGCAAGGATAGGGGTGGATTCAAGGACCTCCCCCTGAGGCGGTGAGAGGACCAGGGTTGCAGGACATTGTCAGTTTCGTTCTGGGGCAGCCAGAAGGATGCTTGGTTGCCCAGCAACAATGCTGCCTCCGCAGCAGCCTTGGTTTCCTGCAGTCCCGGATGCATCTCATTAAAAGGATAGAGGGATGGATGGCCGACACATTTTCTGAAGTGTCATTTTCAGCGTCCGGAGTCCTGGTATCTTGTTTATAAGTGGCACTTACAAAATACAAGGGAAAGAAAAAGAAAAAGGGAGAGGAAGAAAGGTCTCCTAGGATCTCAAGCATGCAATGCGTGGATCTTGACTCTCCAATTTCAGCTTGTCTAAGAGACGGGGTGCAGAGCCTCCTTGAAATCCACCTGAAATGAATTAGCCTGAAGTAAAAGTAGGTGTTTATCTCAAGTCATTGCCTCAAATAGCTGACTACCTGTTGGAAGAAGGGTCTGATCGATGCAAACCAGAGCAGTCGTGCGTGAGCTGTTACACAGCGGTTAGTATCGATCAGAGCTAAAGGCTGCCGATGGGAATGTGGAGGAAACTGACAGGCAGAGAAGAGGGAAGAAGGAAACAGCCTTCGCTGGTGGCAGCCGTACAGAGCAAAGCCGATAAAAAGTCAATTCCACTTAACTGAATGGCTGCTAACTAAATATTTTTGGGGCCAGAGCCTTCCCAGGTAGCAGCTGGAGCATCTCTGTTCTGGAACTGAGACATCAAGCGAGAGCTGGGCATCGACAGGCACGATCACTGGGCCCTGGTGATGGAGGGGGGAAGAAGAGAGTCCCTAGATGCAGAGATGGGAGTCTTTGGGCTCAGCCGAGCTGACTAGGGCACTGACCACACTGAGGACCGCCACTGACCACAGAGCACTGCTGACAGGCAAGAAAGGAACAGGGTGCAGGCTGGATGTTATGGAACAGTTGCTGATTAATTAGTTCATTTAAAACCGTGATCCTTTTTCCTGAACCTCAGTAAGGGCTGTTGAAACTAATGGCTGCAGAGAAAGTTGGACAATGGCTGGTCCTATCACAGACAGAAGCAGAATGGTGCCATGTAGTGTAGTTAAAAGACTGGTTGATGACTTATTTTCCTGAACTTTTATGCCCTCAGAAGAATTGTAATTCTTTTCCTTGAATTAGATGTGAACACGTAAATTGTTTGGCCAATGAAATGTGAATAGAAGTGATGCATGTCCCTGCTGGGTAGAAGCATTTAATTACTGGTATACAACCTTCCTGTTCTTTGCTTGCCACTGTGATCCTGGGTACTAGTGTCGATATGGATAAGAGTGAAACCGTCTGGAATGTTAAGCAAATGGATGGATAGTTTTCCAAAACTGCAATGAATTTTGTGTGAATAAGGAATAAACTTTTGTTGTGTCACATCACTAAATTTTTGGGCTTGTTTGTTACCCAGCATAACTGAACTTTTCCTGACTAATACAGGGGGGCTGGGTTTTAGAATCCTGTCCCTACCAGTTGTTACTATTTGGGTGATTTGGTCTATTTCTTAATCCACTCCAATCTTGTTTTATTTATATAAAGCACATGAAAACAGCAACGACAACAAATTACCATGTGCTGAATGCTCACAGGTGCAGGCATGGCAAAAGCTCTGCATATATTAACTTGATTAATTCTCAAAGCAACCGTGTGAAGAATCTATTCTTATCTTCATTGAACAATCGTGAAACCTAGTACTCAGAGAGGTTGAAGGAATTCCCCATGGTCACATAGCTTATAAATGACAGGCAGGAGTTCAAACCCAGGCAGACCAATTCCAGAGCACTTTTCCTTAACCATTTTCCTATACTGCCTCTCAGCTTGGGTACTTAATAAATGACAGGTACTATAAGCCCAGGAACAAACTCACTGACTGACCCATACTCAAGCACTCCATATGGGAGGAGAAGAAAAAAGAGATTGCATTTCTTTTGATCTTTTACCATCTTATGCTCCCTGTTCCCTTATAAGCCTATGTACGGTCTGATCCTGTCTGAAATATCTTTCTCCACTTGTTCCCCAAATCCTGGTTATTTCTAGAACCCCAGATCAATTCCCCACTCATTTGTGATACAAACAAGGGAATTCCTTAGCATTAGAAGAGACCATCAGAGAGGCCGGGCGCGGTGGCTCGAGCCTGTAATCCCAGCACTTTGGGAGGCCGAGACGGGCGGATCACAAGGTCAGGAGATCGAGACCATCCTGGCTAACACGGTGAAACCCTGTCTCTACTAAAAAATACAAAAAACTAGCCGGGCGTGTTGGCGGGCGCCTGTAGTCCCAGCTACTCGGGAGGCTGAGGCAGGAGAATGGCATGAACCCGGGAGGCGGATATTGCAGTGAGCTGAGATCCGGCCACTGCACTCCAGCCTGGGCGGCAGAGCGAGACTCCGTCTCAAAAAAAAAAGAAAAAAAAAAACAAGAAGAGACCATCAGAGAATACCTTTCGGAAGAGTCTCTCATCTATATAACGGGGATACTAACACCTCATGGGGTTGTTGGAATAATGCTCATCTTTTATCAGTTGAACCCCAAAGAGATCCTAGGGAGAAAGGGGCATTACACTGAACAAGTGCCTACTTACTTTGTGCTAAGTCTCTCCTTAAACCTTCCCCACACTCTTCCAAAGGGGATACCACTGACCCCAGATGACCAGTGGAGAAACTGAGCCTCAAAGAGTTGAAGTGAGCCAGGCGTGGAGGGGCATGCTTGTAATTCCAGCACTTTGGGAGGCCAAGGTAGGTGGATTGCTTGAGGTTGGGAGTTTAAGACCAGCCTGGCCAACACGGCTAAATCCCATCTTCACTAAAAGTACAAAAATTAACCGGGCGTGGTGGTGGGTTCCTGTAATCCCAGCTACTCAGCAGGCTGAGGCATGAGAATCGCTTGAGCCTGGGAGGTGGAGGTTGCAGTGAGCCCACATCACACCACTGCACTCCAGCCTGGGTGGCAGAGACTCTCTCTCTCTCTCACACACACACACAGAGTTGAAGTGATATCTAGTGTCAGTCTCTATTTTCTCTGAGCCTGTATGAGACCATTTCACAATTTGGAGGAGTAACAGTCTTCTAAGTACCTTAATTAGGAGATCTTCTTTGCCCTCTGCTTGTCAAATGCTGGTTACTTGAGAAATACATTCTGTTTACTGATATATCAATGTATTGATGTGTACAGTGTGTGCATGTGTGTGTGCATGTGCGTGTGTGCACCCATGTGTGCATGTGTATGTGCGTGTGTATGCCCGTGTGCATGTGTGCATGTGTGTGTGTGTGTGCGTGTGTGTGCGCGTGTGTGTGTGCGTGTGTGCGTGTGTGTGCCCAGTCACCAATGTCTGTGCTCAGGCTCTTTTCAGCCGATATTTTGGGCATGGGCTAAGGAGAGTGTGCTCAGGCTATTTTAAGTTTCTGTACTTAATGCTTAGCAATTTTAATAAACTTCATTCCGTTAGGTAGTCGACTTAATATTTTAAATATGGTTTTAATTAACCATCCTCCTTGTGTTTAAGGCAAAAGCAGGAAAACAGAGAAAGCGTCTAACCCGAGAGCACTGCCAGTGATTCCACTCTTTGTGACAATGAAGGCCAGAATTCCAGAAGGCAGAGGCGAGAGCTCTCCCAAAATTGTTTCTCAGGGCATAGACCTATAATGCTTAAATCATTTCTAATTCCACTGGGTTCTGTTATCCCAGCACAGACTGTAAACATTTATTTTTGGGCTTTCCCAGAAATGTGTCTTATGGAAGGGATTAGCTGTTTGCGTATGTAAAGTTCCGAAGGTGAGCTCCTCTAACCTAACCCACATAATTAAAGTGGAAAATTTTTGGTGGAGGAAAAAGAAAACATCAGGGAAAATACCATGTTCGGAAAGAGAGCTGTACTCCTACAGTCTCAAGAGATGGCTCTGCGTTCTTGGGCACTTAATTATATCGCATCTTGCTATGTGCTCCAATTCTTTCATCCTTTCAGTCTTTACAGACAATACCAGGATCCCTGGCACCACACACTCTTCTCCGAGAGGGTCTACAATGTCTAGCTTTGCAGTGAGACAGTAGGCAACCTGAGGACAAGGAGAGTGACACTGACATGGAGCCAGTGACTGGGTTTACACTATCATTTTAAAACATGAGGTTCATCACTTTTTAAAGTGTGGAGTGTATAGGGAAGAAAATAACAAGACGGAGTCTTGCTCTGTTTCCGAGGCTGGGGTGCAGTGGAGGCGATCTCAGCTCACTGCAACCTCCGCTGCCCGGGTTCAAGCGATTCTCCTGCCTCAACCTCCCAAGTAGCTGGGATTACAGGCGTCTGCCACCACACCTGGCTAATTTTTAAAAAAATTTTCAGTAGAGACGGGGTTTCGCCATGTTGGCCAGGCTGGTCTCAAACTCCTGACCTCAGGTGATTCATCTGCCTCAGCTTCCCAAAGTCCTGGGATTACAGGCGTGAGTCACCATGCTGGTACCAGATAGTTTTCTTTAAAAATGCAAATGGCTAGGGGCACTAGTAGACATTTGTCACCAACCCCTCTGCCACTGCAGCTTTGTGCCTGAGTTGGTGGTACTGGTTCTGGAGTTAGACCCCCTGGGCTCCACTCCAGGTGCTGTCCCTCGCTGGCTCTTGTTAACTTCTTTGTGTCTCAGTTTCTCTATCTGTAAAGTGGGAGTAATAATAGGACTTGTTTTCTAGGGTTGACATGAGAATTCAATGAAAGAATATATGAAAACACCATAAGAACAAGTCAATGCACAGCATTACATAGCAGGACCTGCAAAAGGTCAGCTACTATGCCTGTTATGCATAATGAATGCCTAAATATAAATCATTTAAAAAAAAAAACTGCCCTTGTGAAGTACTTGATAAACACGATTCATGGTCCAGAGTGCTTGATGTACATGACTCATATAATCTTTCACTCAACCCTAAGGAAGTAGGTTCTAGTAAAAATCCATTTCACAGAGGAGGGAACACAAAAGCAAAATGTAACTTGCCCAGGGTCACGCAGCTAGGTCAAGCTGGGCTTTGAGGGCACGTCTGATTCTTCCTACTGGGCCAGCTAAGACAGGGTAGTTTTCGGAGGGGAACACAGAGACACAGAGAGACTTTAGGACCCAGAGATGCTAGTCAAAGTGTGAGCTGACACAGTGAGCGCCACAGGGTGGGAGGGATATTCGGAGGAGAGGACCAAAGCATCAAAGGAACTTTGCCTTTACCTGATTTTGCCTAGGGCCAGTACAATATCTGATTTCTTTTGTGGTCTCCAATGTTGCCTGGAGCAGGGAGTTACCGAAAGCCACGGGATCTGGGATCTGAGTCCTAAAACTAGGTACTGTATTCCAGTTCTACCACATATTCTATGATCTTGGCAACTCACATTCCTTTCCCAGCAAGTTTCATTTTCTGGGAAACGGGGATCAGAAATCGTGGCTCCCCCACCTCATGGAGCTGTTGTGAGGCTCAAATATTTGGGGATGTTTAACTGCTCGGTTAACTAGAAAGCACTGCACAGAGATGCTACATATTATTATTGGCTTGATGCCTCCCTGTGATGCAAGAGGGATGCAGGTCCAGTGCAGTGGCTCACACCTGTAATCCCAGTGCTTTAGGAGACCAAGGTAGGAGGATTGCTTGAGGCCAGGAGTTCAAGACCAGCCTGGGCAGCATAGTGAAACCCCATCTCTACAAAAATTTAAAAATTAGCCCCATGTGGTGGCACACAATTGTAGTCCCAGCTACTCAGGAGGTTGAGGTGGGAGGATCACTTGAGCCCAGGAGAATGAAACTACAGTGAGCTATGATTATATCACTGCACTCTAGCCTGGGTGACAGAGCAAGACTCTGTCTCAAAAAAAAAAAAAAAAAAAAAAAAAAGACTGGAGAGGGGATACACTTGGTCCTTCAAAACTTTGATTCAGAGAGGACCCAAACTTGTGCCTCCCTGGATAAAATTTTATGGTGTCAGAGATCCTGGTATTGTCTGGAATCAATTCAAGAAGAGGGAAGGAGACTGGGAGCCTCGTGGATGAAGGTATTATGATAGCAGGTTTCAGGAACATGCTGTAATCAGCTCTCTCCTCTCTGTAGTTCCACTCCTAACAATTTGAGGCCAGCTGGAGACTGGATGATGTCCTCTCTGATGCATTGGAATCTGTCCTGCTTTATGGTCTGGTCTGCTATAGGACCACATATCACACAGAGACACAAAGCAATTGACAGCATCCCAGCCATTTCTTACAGATCCAATATCCTGTGTCTAGGCTGTATTTCAGTCCAACTTTTAGTGAAGTGGATCAATGCTTGAAGCACATAATGTAACATGATTCTTCAAGAGTTTGATTAATTGTGTCACAGTCACAGCCTCAGTTCAGGTTCAACCTTTTAAAAGTTTTATTATTGTATAAAGTGATCAATCAGAAGGAGAGGGAAGACAAATGCTCGATGTTGGCCATCTCTCCCTCTCGTCTTCGTCAGCAAGTGTTCTTCTCCTGGTCAGTTCGGCTGGATCATGATGGAGAAATTCATGAAGATGCATGGCGCAGCAAAATATGGACCACCAAAGAGTGCTCTGAGTGGAAGTCCAGCTCCTCCAGTGCTGACCAACCTTGGCAACACACAGGAGGCCCTGGGGTGTTTTAAGAAGGTCAGAGCCCTGTATTTCACCCACAGAAGTTCTGATGCTCTTGGTCTAGGGCCTGGTCTGGGCATCTCTTGGGGATTCTAATGTGTAACTGAGTGTTATGGTGGAATTATGTCCATAACCTCCAGTATCCCAGAATGTGACTGTATTTAGAGATAATACCTTTAAAGAGGTAACTAGGGGCTGAACGCGGTGGCTCATGCCAGTAATTCCAGCACTTTGGGAGGCTGAGGTGGGTGGATCACCTGAGGTCAGGAGTTCAAGACCAGCCTGGCCAACATGGCGAAATCCCATCTTTACTAAAAATATAAAAATTAGCCAGGTGTGGTGGCGGGTGCCTGTAATCCCAGCTATTTGGGAGGCTGAGGCAGGAGAATCACTTGAGAAAAAAAAAAAAAAAAGGTAACTAGGGTACATTGAGGGCACATGGGTGGACCCCAATCCAGTAAGACTGGTGTCCTTTAAAGAAGAGGAGATTCGGACCCAGACACATAGAACAAAGACCGTGTGAACACCCTGGAGGAAGATGGCCAGCTACGAGCCAAGGTGAGAGGCCTCAGAAGAAACCAATCCCGCCAACACTTTGATCTTGGGCTTCTGGCCTGCAGAATTATGAGAAAATACATTTCTGTCATCGAAGCCACCTAGTTTGTCGTACTTTCTTTGTGGTATTTTGGGGGTTCCTGTCCATCAACTTCTGTTTTCTCCATCTCCAGATCCCTCTCTTTGGTCATATCCTGTTAGAAGCTGCTCTCACAGTAATCCCCAAGAAGGTATTAGCTGAACTTAAGGTTTTAGCCCTCCCACATTACAGGATTCTTACCTGGAATAATCTAGGTAGCTGAGATGCATTTGGACTGATGGCTTTCCAGTTATCATTGCTGTAGTGATAGCCAATACTTACTATGTGCCAAATACTGTTCCAAGTGCTCTCTCTCTCTGTCGCTCTGTCTCTCTGTGTCTGTCTATATCTATGCCTACATCTGTATCTAATATTCATTCATTGAATCCCCCCAATAGCCCTATGAGGTAGGTGTGCTTAAAAGAGGAAGCTGAGGCACAAAAGGGTTGAGTATCCAAGGTTTTACAGATAGTAAATGGTAGAGCTATGATTTGAACCCAGGAAGTCTGACTTCAGGTACCATGCTTTTAACCACTCACCACTCAGACGACCTCAGTGGCCCCTAGCAGGGTCAGAACAGACTTTGGGGACTAGCTTTGTTTTTCTAACAATAGCTGTTAGTGACCTTCCCTGTTAGTCTCCCCACCTCTCCCCCCCCCCCCCCAGAGACAGTCTCACTCTGTCACCCAGGTTGGCATGCAGTGGTATGATCATGGCTCAGTCCTGGTCTCAAGTGATCCTCCTGCCTCAGCCTCCCTAACAGTTGCGACCACAGGCATGTGCCACACCCAGCTAACGAAACTTTTTTTTTTTTTTTTTAGATATGGGGTCTTGCTATATTGCCCAGTCTGGTCTTGAACACCTGAGCTCAAGTGATCCTCCTGCCTCAGGCTCCCAAAGTGCTGGGATTACAGGTGTGCCCCACTGTACCTGGCTCCCTGTTAGTTCTTATTTCTCTATTTCTAAGTGCCTGAGACGGTACCCTCCGTGGGAGATTGTTTTTGGTTCCAAATATTACTCTTCCCTATGGGAGGATTATCCTTCTCCCACCTCATCAACATCAGACGTGGCCATGTGACCTGCTTTGGCTGCCAATAAAATGTGAGAGGAAGTGATGTTTGCTACTTTTGAGCAGAAACTTTAAAAGTCATCATGCAATTTTTCTCTTCTCCCTTCTAGCATGAGAATGCTTTGAAGCCAGGCCCAAGCAGCAACTTCAGCTCAGGTCTCAGAATAAAGACAAAATAGAGGGGAGATGCAATCAACCTGTGAGTAAAAAAAAAGTATATTTGTTGCAAGCCACCGAGACTCAGGGGTTGTTTGTTACTGCATCAATACTTAGTAAAAACTGACTGATACACTCTCTAAATATCAATATATTTAAGTGAAACGCCAGGACTGTTGTAAGGATAATATCTTTAATCAATAAGCATACTCTTAAATAACCAATAAACTGTATTATAGCTTATCCAAGAAATCTTGCAAAACAGCTTTCTACCTTCTGTGAATACTTTCTGTGCATCTATCCATCTCCATCTCAGAAGGCTAAAAGATCATAAACCCTTGCCTAGCTCAGTACACATGGAGTTCATTCACCACTCAATATGTACAAAGAGAATCGGAAGGAAGAGATGGAGAAGACGAAATGTTATTTTAGGTTCCAGGACATTGGATGGAATGGGAGAGAAAAAGGATCTATTTTCTTTCATAGATGGGAATTAGTACAAAGGCCTGATGAGACTGTCCCTTATCCAAGGACAGAGAATGAAAGAACGCGTCAATGTAAATTATCCATTCCAAGCTTTCAACCCAGCTGCCATTTTTGGTTTCAAATTGCTCACGTTTCTTAGAGGCTGCAAACTTATGACCTATGAACTGAATGTGACCTGTGGAAGTCTTTTAACATACCAAATAAACACTATTCTATGTGCAGATGTTTGAATCAAATTGATTGCCAACAATCAAAATTTGAGATATTTCAAGTTAAAAAAAAATAGTTCCAGCTTCTCTTAATTGGAAGCCTTGGTTACACTGGGCTTAGGAAACTTCAACTAGAGTTGAGCAGCAGCTGCTTCTTAGGCTGGGCGTGGTTTCCACAGTCCCTACCTCTCCCTATTGCCTTGTACTAGGTTCACTTCACTTCTTTATATATATATATATATATATTTTTTTTTTTTGAGATGGAATCTTGCTTTGTTGCCCAGGCTGGAGTGCAGTGGTGTGATCTCGGCTCACTGCAACCTCCGCCTCCTGGGTTCAAGCAATTCTCCCGCCTCAGCCTCCTAAGTAGCTGGGATCACAGGCACACGCCACCATGCCCGGCTAATTTTTGTATTTTTAGTACAGACGGGGTTTTACCATGTTGGTCAGGATGGTCTCGAACTCCTGAACTTGTGATCCACCTGCCTCGGCCTCCTAAAGTGCTGGGAATACATATGTGATTATTTATATCATTTGCTTAATCCATGGAACCACTTGAGTTTGCCACCTTGGGTATCAATTAACTCCTTTCCTTTCCTTTTTCTTGTCCTTCTTTTATTCCTATGTCTTCCATAGTGAAAAAGATCTCAGGGACTCTATTTTTGCCACTATGAGGACATCACTCTTCTGCCTTGTTTTTGGAATTTGGGGTAAACCAAACTTGACAGTCCAGTTCTTTGGTTCCCAAAGAGAGTCATTCTAAACTATTAGGTTGGTGCAAAAGTCATTGCAGTTTTTGCCATTAAATGTAATGGCCAATGGGCACGGTGGTTCATGCCTGTAATCCCAACACTTTGGGAGGCCAAAGCAGGCAGATCACTTGAGGTCAGGAGTTCGAGACCAGCCTGGCCAACATGGTGAAACTTCGTCTCTACTAAAAACACAAAAATTAGCCAGGCATGGTGGTGCATGCCTGTAGTCCCAGCTACTTGGGAGGCTGAGGTGGGAGGATCACTTGAACTTAGGAGGCAGAGGCTGCAGTGAGCCGAAACTGCACCACTGCCCTACAGGCTGTGTGACAGAGTGAGAGTCTGTCTCAAAAAAAAAAAGAAAAAAAAAAAAGTAATAGCCAAAACTGCAATGACTTTTGCACCAATCAAGTAAGACAATTCTAGGGGTGCAGGGAAGAGACGCTTTCTGCTGGAGATCCTGATAATGTTTATCTAATAGCGTCTACAATACTCGGTGATTTGCATATTTGTATAGCTAGCAGGTCTTGGAGCAGCATAAGTCTCCTGCCCACTAGATAATTCTGTTGCTTAACAAACCATAACAGCTTTGATTACATGGAAAATGCTAGCAGTAAATGATTGGAAAATGATTTTACTGTTTTCTGTTATGGAAACTCACATGTAGGAACATTATGGAACTGTGTTGAAATTTCTTTTGCCTTCTAAATGTAAAATCACTAGACTTTGATATTTCAGCAATTCTACATTTTGAAATATCAGAGCTGATGAGATCGATACTGCTTTTTAGATACCTACACTGCAGAGAGCCAGCCAGTGCTGTCTGGATAAAGTAGACAGTGGGTAGGCATTTGCAAGCCTCTCACCTACTCTTTTTCTTTTTCTGCACCAGATTTGTTACTATACTGACCTCTCATTGGCTAAAACTTTACATCAAGGCCCAGGGACTGTAAACCCACGGCAGCTTGGACTATATGAAATATGAATGTTGAGATACATACTTCAGTTCCTGAACTCAGTAATGAAATCGCCCTCAGAGTTCTCATGCCAGCATTCAGCTAGCTGCAACTTTCTCCTGCTTGCCTTCTAAGGAGATTAAGAACGGGCATTTTATTTTGTTTCCGTTTTAGTTTATTTGAAGGTTTTATGATGTCTTGGTTGAGTGGCTCGTGGGACTTGCAAATAAACATGCTGCTTTTAAAAATGGCAAGTTGTTTTTATTTATTTCTTTTAGGTGCCCAGTGACCTCCGGGTATATTAGGCAGCTTTAAATTATAATTAAAATAATAACTGTCATCCTAAAACAATAATAGATGTTGAATGATACAAACACCAAATTAGGATGTTCAGAAAATCTGTATGAAGGAGGCCAGAGAAAGCATGGAATTAAAAACATTATCTTTGTGGCAGTGTGACCAAAGGAAACTTATCTCAAACAGCAGCTTTGTTATAATGATTTTCTGTTTTGTTTTGCCTTTCTATAAGGCTACTCAAATTTTTTTTTTTTTTGTATTTCTTAGATTTGGGGTATTGGGGGGTGGGGGAATATCCAGTTCTTTAGTTGATCTTGTTATGACTTTACCGAGAGAAGGAAATAATGAAAACTGCTTGTCATCGGAGAAAATCCCCTGTAGTCTAATGATTTCTTGACAATTTCTCAAGTCCATGGACACAATCAGTAGAAGCTGACATTGTGTTTCGCTGGATGCCAAATCCTCAGAGTGCTTCTGAGTCCCTCTAAGACATACATCTGCATTCCTCCATCTGTCATCTTAGTTCATCTTCCTCTCCCAACTGTTCTTAAATTAAATGACTACATCTAATGGGAGATTTTCTCGTGAAAGCTTATGAGAATTTGTCTGAAGACAAATTAAAACATTGCAATGTAATCACCCAACTCCACTCACTGCTTGGCTGGCCCCAGTGCCTGCTTTTACCCAAAGGGGTTAATCAATGTTTGGGCTCCGTACAGAGAGAAGCAACCAGGAAGGAAACCCATTCAAGAGGAGATGGCACCCACCCGCTGATGGTCAGAGGGTCAGGGGATGAAGACTGGATCTGCCTGCTGCAGAGAGAGCTGGAGATATGCCAGGCTCCAAAGACCAGGACAAGAAGAGTAGGAAACAGGGAGTGAAAGAAAACAAACATCTGGTTCTCGAATATCAAGGCATGATGCTTAACCCCAGGGATATGAAAGTTCCCCTTCTCTCACCCTCCACTCCCCATGGATGAGCAGATGTTTTCCTGCAGTTGTTACAGGTCACTAGGGTTGATGGGACCCTTCAGCTTGGCTGGTCATTGCCCTCTACATATTTTTTTGAGATAGGGTCTCACTCTGTCGCCCAGGCTGGAGTGCAGTGGGATGATCATGGCTCACTGCAGCCTGGACTACCCAGGCTCAAGCAATCCTCCCACCTCAGCCTCATGAGTAGCTGGGACCACAGGCATGCGCCACTATGCCTGGCTAATTTTTGAAAACGTTTTTGTAGAGACAGAGTCTCACTGTGCTGCCCAGGCCGGTCTGAAACTCCTAGGCTCAGGCAATCCTCCTGCCTCGGCCTCCCAAAGAGCTGGCATTAATGGTGTGAGCCACTGCACCCTGCCTGGTCACTGCCCTTTTATTCTCTCACTACACCATGTGAATCCCTTTTAACATTTGGTTGAAGGGGACAGCATCTCCAGCAATTCCACCTTATAGAAATGTATCCTAATGAGACAATGAGACAGATTCACCAAGCACAAAGATGTCCATCACATCATTGTTTACAACATTACTGTTCAGTAATAGGGAAATTAGTTAAATAAACGATGGTATATCCAACACTGGAATGCAATGCGGTCATTGCAATTAAACTATGAAAAATCATCAAACATTATTGAAAATCTATAATCCACTGACATGGTACACTGTTGCAGACAGTATGCATACTATGATACCACTGGCATGAAATAAAACATATGTATATGTGTATGCATAAGAGACATCTGATAGGATGAAGTCCAGGTTAACCGTGTTTACTTCTGGGTCGTGGAATTTTTGGCCATTTTAATTTTTATGCGTTGATAAATTGCTTGCATTTCTCAAGATATTGTACATCATCTTTTAATCAGAAAAATAAAGCTTAAAGCTAGGTCTACATTTGAGAGAAAAAAGAACAGCCTTGGTTAATGGTATGTGAGTCATTACGCTGTTCTCCTAAAGTCTCCAAACCCAAAAAATTTCCCAAGGCATTGAATCCTGGGAAAGAGCTTTGGCTGGGTCATGATGGGAACAGGGAGTTGGCTGCCCCTGTGATGCTCCAACTCTTTATTCCCAGGCCACGACAGTCTAATTTGATAATCATTTCCATTAAAACTTTATGCTCCCTACTAAACATTCAAAGTGCTTCCTTGGATCAATGCTTTCAAGTTCATCCTGATATCATCTTTGTAAGGCAGAGGTACGTAGGGAATATGAAGAAAAATTTCAGGACCCAAGACATCAGTGGCTACGGGACTTGAGGGAGACAATGGTACTACTGAGACTAGTGTACTGGTTCTCAATCTCTCAGCTCAGGGCTTCTTCCACAAACCCCTAGTGCTTCACTTTCAGAAATGAGATGGAGCCAGGCACGGCGGCTCACACCTGTAATCCCAGCACTTTGGGAGGCCATGGTGGGAGAATCACTTGAGGCCACGAGTTTGAGACCAGCTTGGGCAACATAGTGAGACCTTATCTCTACAGATAATTTAAAAACCAGCTGGGCATGGTGGACACATGCCTGTATTTCCAGCTACTTGGGAGGCTGAGGTGGGAGAATTGCTTATGTTTGAGGCTGAAGTGAGCTATGATCGTGTCACTACACTCCATTCTGGGAGACAGAGTGAAACCCTGTCTCAAAAAAACCAAAAGTTTAAAATAAAATAACCTTTTTAATAATTCAGGAAATGAAACTAAAACCATCTGTATCTTTGTGTGTAGGGATGTTCATGAGTTGGATTATAATCTGGCTGTGATCAAAGTGCTCATTAAAAGGAATATTTTTGGGCCTCTTATGGCCATTATGGGTCCTGATTCGTCCTTATCTGCTGAGACAGTGCTCTCAGGGAAGTCTGGAGTTTGGATTAAAGGTTTCAGTTCTACTATTAACAGTGGCAAACAAAGGCAAGGGTTAACCTGACTAGGTCTCAACCTTTTTATACCTAAAACAGGTGGGGAGGCCCGGTGTGGTGGCTCACACTTGTAATCCCAGCACTTTGGGAGGCTGAAGTGGGTGGATCACTTGAGGTCAGGAGTTCAAGACCAGCTTGGCCAACATGGCATAACCCTGTTTCTACTAAAAATACAAAAATTAGCCAGACGTGGTGGCAAGTGCCTGTAGTCCCAGCTACTTGGGAGGCTGAGGAACGAGAATCGATTGAACCCAGGAGGTGGAGGTTGCAGTAAGCTGAGATTGTGCCACTGTACTCCAGCTTGGGTGACAGAGCAAGACTCTGCCCCCAAAACAACAAACAACTGAACCAAAAAAACACGAATGGGGAGAGAAAGCTTGGTCTTACACTCCCCAAGGCGTCATTTGGAGGATCAAGTGATGGAAGAGCTAAGAAGCCCCTCTCTTTGACTTTTCTCTAGCCTTCTCAAGAGCAGCTGGCCACCCTACTCCATAGCACATTCTTGTAATATGCTGCCACTTACACTCTACATCTTGAGGTTTCTGCCTCCCCAGTTGGGCTGTGAAAGAACAAAGTCAAGAATGATTCTGAGTCAATATAATACCACGCCTATGACCTAATACCGCAGTTTTCAATAGATGTTTACCGACTGGGTGAATGGTTCAGAAATTCAAAGTACTCCACCAGGGAAATACCTTAGAGATTGCAACAGTGAAACTCATGGAACTGTCTTACTCTGAAATATACAACGTATTAGCCATTTAAAAAAGGTCACACACTTTCTGAGATTGTTAGAGTATGTGGAATGACAAAAGTAGTTGCTGACATTTGACTGGTCACTTTGTGCCAAGCATGGTGCTAATCTCTAAATATATATATGTGTGTGTGTGTGTGTGTATATATATATATATATATATATATATATATATATATTTTTTTCCCTGACAGGGTTTCGCTCTGTCACCCAGGCTGGAGTGCAGTGGCTCAATCATAGTTTACTGTAGCCTTGAACTCCTGGGCTTAAGAGATACTCCCATCCAGCCTCCCGAGTAGTAGGGACTACAGTTGTTCTCCACTGTGTAGGACTGATTTCTGAATTTTTTGTGGAGACAGGGTCTTGCTGTGTTACCCAGGCTGGTCTCAAACTCCTGGGCTCAAGTGATCCTCCTGCCTCTGCCTCCCAAAGTGTTGGGATTACAGGCATAAGGCATCACATCATGCTGAGCTAAATAAATTTTCTAATTTAATCCTACCAACCTCCCTTTGAGGTAGGTGGCATTATCATTCCAGTTTTTCAGATTCTGATTCTGAGGCTCAGGAGGTAGTCTGCCCATGCAGAGAAAGAATAGGTCTGGAAGCCACTTCCCAGCCTGTAATCTTGATCTCTTTCATGACTGTGTGTCTGGGGCAGATTTGCAACAAAGAGCAAGGTGGTTTAGGACCTGTTTATTTTCATTCTAACTCATGGTTTATATTGAGTTGGCTTCTTGCAGATGCTCTTTCAACCAGCCCGTGCTGAGCAGGTGAAACTGAACAAGGCCTCGATAAAGGCTCAGGTGGTTGCACATCATCACCCTGCCTTCTGACAATATCATTCACCTTCAGAGCATTAGCTCAAACATGGTCCCTCCCTTTGTTTCTTAAATGTTCCCATTTTCCTTTACTTTCCTCTTAACCAGCTGAGTGACAGAAACTCAATGCTGACCACTTCATTAGCCGATGACCTTGTCCCTCTGGCCTTTTGCCCTGCCTGCTCTCCTGGGCAGGTTACCTTACGTCATAAGTCCTTGTCAAAGGTCAGGACCTCTGAGCCATCGGCACTGGGCATGTTGTTTTAATATATATCTAGAGAAATCAGGGCTGTCGGATCACATTAGGTCCTATTTACGGACTGCACGCCAATACCCGCCGTAGAGAAGAACTGTTACCTTTGAAATACAATCATGGCTAGTTAACCAGTGAGTACAGAAGGGGGATTATATTCCATCAGTGAGGCCCTTGTAATCTGTTTCTCCTCCCTTCGGCAGGGCTACCCTTCTTCCTGTACAGAGAAAATCCTTATAAACAGTAGTCACATAAAGGAGTGAGGCTAAGAGATACACTGTGTTTTAAAAACCAGATGCGTTAATGAGTGCATGAGGGGTAGTGTGGAATGTGATAAAGAGTGCTGCTCATGCTAGTGTGAATTGGCACGAGGCTCTGGCTAGCTGTTGATACGGTAATAAAATGATAAAGTTAACAGCTACTATCCGTTGAGTGATTATAGGCACAAGACTAAGCATTTTATATGCACCACCCTGTTTGAGAGTCATAATATCCTTATAGGTCAGATACTACTATGTCCATTTCATGGATGGAGAAACTGACATCCAGAAAGGGTCAGTGATTCGCCCATATTCACAAGGCATATTCACAAGTGATGGGGATGGAACTGACTCCAAAGCTGCTCCTAATCCCCAGGCTTCCATGATTCTGCCAGGATACAATTTGGTCTCTTCTTTGGGGTGGGGTTTTAGGTGATGTTTAAGGAGAACCATACTGTCATTTCCCTTCTAGGGAGGGGCCTCAAATATCTCACTTGATCCAACAGATTTTTTTTTTTTTTTTTAAACTGAGTCTGGGAATAAGCCAACCTTGGTTTAAGCTCACTCTCACATCTCATGGGAGTCTGGTTGGATGGATCCCTTGACGGAGGTTAGAACTAGCTCTCGTAGCCTATTTTTAAGGAAAGCATGACATTAGAAAAAGAGACAGGAATGGACCCCGAGAAGAGAAGAAAACTCACCAGGCTGGAGAATAGGGTCAACTTCTAACAAATGCTTCACCAAGAAATGCTCAGAGAGGAGAAGTGAGAAGACTGGCAAAGATAACATTGGCAGAGACATAGTAGGGTGGGTGAAATTGCTTTTTTCTTCTTCCTTCACCTGAACAGCATATTTCTGTCACATTCATTGTGTTTTGTCCATGGAAAGCTCAGCCAGGGAAGGTGAATGCTGTTGTCTTGCAGCAAACCTGCTTTTCTAACTAGAGAAATACAGCCTGAAAAATGCACACAGAAATGCCCGCTTGTCTCTTTCTTGAAACCCCAGGCACACTGCAGAGGTGTCTAGTAACACTGCAATTTCCTTTGAACTGTTTGGTTTTGTTTGGCGTTGTTGTCTGGCTGGTTAGTCTTTTTTGACTGCGTTAACTCACCTGGTATAACATTTTCTTTCATTGAGAAACAAGAAAGCTAGAACTCACCTCTCTAATTCCGGCAAAGCTGGACACCATCCAATAGCACTAGGCTAGACTTCTGGGGGCTGTAACTTATATCTTCTGAGCTGAGGAAGAAAAGAAAGGAGAAAAACACGGTTGGGGAGATGTTTGGCAAACCGTCGTAGGCCGAATGGTTAATCAATGAGATGATTCTCCCATTGCTTTTCACTTATTTTTCTTAAATAAGATTTGTTTCTAGGTTGAGGGTTTATTCAAGTCACCCCCTCATCGGCCAGCGTTATAGGCAAATGACACAGTTCCCTGTATTCACTTATGTTGCCTAGGCTGTAGAAAAGCACATTCTTGAACTGGGAAAGGCATTTTTAAAAATACAACTCAGGGCAGCCAACTTCAAGACAGCATCTGATATTAATTAAAAATCATAAAACACTCTAAGTTGAACTAAAGAAATACTGGTAGCGGGATCAGGACAAGGATGAAAGAAACTGAGAGTGAAATCCCGTACTCATTGAATGTGACCATCAGCCCTCGAGTTTCTCCTGGCCACCGCATTTCTGCCTGTCCATCCCAGGGAAAGGATTCAGATGGTGTTAACTACTGAACACTTGCCTCGTTTTCCATTGCTCTTTCCCTGGGTAGCTGCGGTGAGTTGGCTGCCGAGATGTAGCCCTAAACCTATCCATCAAGTCTAAGGAAGAGAGAGTTAGAAAGGCAAACATTATCTGGAATCAATATCTTTACAAATCCAAAGGAAACCCCAGCTCCCGAAGGGTTAAGCCAGGGAAGGAAAAGCCATCAGGCTGTTTAGTGAGCTAATGTTTTTATTGATGGGGGAAGCCTTTAAGTCTCTAACAGGAAAAGTGGGGAAAGTGGCAGATTGTTTGGCCGGGGAGAAAGGAGACAGGGAAGGAACATCATACACCATGCTCTGTCCTGCTCCACGTATTCGGACCCCTGAAATCCATCGAATGCAGAAGACATTCCCTAACCTTGAATAATATTCAACCCAAGGTGTTTTTCCTGTCTCCTACCGCCCCTCCCCGCAAAGTGGAATCCACATCTTCCCCTAACAACTTGGCTATAATGCACATCTCTTGGCTAATGCCTGCACTGAAAAGCACATCTTAATTTAACAACTGTGTTATAAAGCACATCTCAAGCTAACATTCCTGGGATAATCCATATTTCAACCTAACTACCCTGGCATAACACTGCAATCTAATTCCCCCACTGTAAAGTACATTGCAATCTAACACCCTCATATAATGTACATTTCAGTCCATTATTTTGTATTTTGTAAGCCATATTTTGATACGTCTTTTCCATTAAGGAGCAGAACTGTCTGGTGACAATGGTTATCCCTGTGCTAAAAGCCCCCATGGTTTGTACATCGTCCTGTGGTGACAGGCTGCTGATGGACACGCTTCTGAACTTTCACCTTTGCCACCTTAGGTTCAACTCGGGCTTGTTTCTGTACTTCAAGCCTAAGTCTCCTGTTGGGGGAGCAGGGGTGATCAGAGAGCCCCGCTCTGTCCTGGCCAGCCTTCTCTCGCGCTAACCAGCAGGGCGGGCCACCTCAAATGATCAAAGTCAGGGGTCAGGGTGTAGCCAACGTCAGGGTCCAATGCCAGGGGCCAATGTCAGGGTCAGAGGTCAGGGTGTAGCTGCTGGCTAATAGAGTGTCAGCTAACACTGTTGTCAAATTGCTGGGCTAAAAGACAATGGCGGCCTCCCGCTGAGGACCTTACCCTGGGAGGAGGGGGCGATTGGCTTTATTGGAAACCTGCCAGTCTCAGAGGTGATGGAAGTGACTGATCACAGCTAAAGACTGTTTGATTGTTGATGGAGAGCCAGTTCTCTGGTTGGTCCCTAACTGAAAGGCCTGCAGAGCCACTTATTGATGACTGAGTTTTCCACTTATGATGGATTTCTCTTCCGTTTCACATGCAGCTGGATTTCCATTCAGTCATGGAGGTGGATTGCGTGATGCATGGACACAGACTTTTCTGGAACTGAGAGCCACGAGAGGCAGTACTGTCACTGACTTCTGGGATGGCACCAACCTCCTACTGACAATTGAATGGGGCTGATTGGTTCTTGAAATGAAATCAATCCAGAATGAATTGAGAAATAGATATAAGAGGTCCTGCAAGTCCAAGACAGTTTGGCGAACATAAAAAGAAGACAGTCAGTGTGTTCTGGAAGAGATTTAGTATTCTAACTATCAATAGCCTAGCCTCAAATTTTCCACCTATCTCAGGCAGGAGGAAGAAATTATATTTCTTTATCTACTGGTGGCCTATAACCAGGCTAGTAGTGCCATTAAATATTTGATGAAAATGAGGTTACCAAAGTGGAAGAATTCCAAAATTTCCCAAGATAGTGTGAATTTAAGAGAGAGAAAAACAGGAGGAGAAAAACAAAGTATAGAGATAAAAAAATGATCTGGGCTGGGCGCGGTGGCTCACGCCTGGAATTCCCGCACTTTGGGAGGCTGAAGCGGGCGGATCACAAGGTCAAGAGATCTAGATAATCCTGGCCAACATGGTGAAACATCGTCCCTATTAAAAATACAAAAATTAACTGGGCGTGATGGCACACACTTGTAGTCCCAGCTACTTGGGAGGCTGAGGCAGGAGAATCGCTTCATCCCGGGAGGTGGAGGTTGCAGTGAGCTGAGATCAAGCCACTGCACTCCAGCCCGGTGACAAAGTGAGACTCCATCTCAAAAGAAAAAAAAAAAAAAAGATCTTCTAAAAGGCATATAGACCATGGAGGATCAGCTAATACAAACCCCCAACGCAGCCTCTGCTAAGACAGACAATAAACAACTAGAAAGCATGAATGAGAGAATGGCTTGTTGAAATTGCAAGGTTATTCTCCTCTTGAGTTGTGCCTTGAGAAAACCATATGAACATGGTAGTACTAGTTTTTTAAACTCTTTTTTTTTTAGACAGTGTTTTGCTCTGTTGCCAGGCTGGAGTGCAGTGCCACAATCCTGCAAATTTGATCTCCTAGGCTCAATCAATCCTCTCATCTCAGCCTCCCAAATAGCTAGGACTACAAGCACAGCCACCAAGCCCAGCTAACGTTTTTGTATTTTTTGTAGATATGGGATTTTGCCATGTTGCCCAGGCTGGTCTCGAACTCCTGGGCTCAAGCCATCCACCTGCCTTGGTCTTCCAAAAGTGCTAGAATTACAGGCTTGAGCCACCATGCCTGGCTGGTAGTACTAGTTCTTAAGCCTCTTATTAATAGAAGTAGTAAAACATCTTAGGCAGTAAAGTGAGGCTGGGAAGTGAACTGGAATTATTTTTCTTGGAAAAGAACAGGTTAGGGGTGACATCAATGACCTTCCACTGTATTCCATGATAGGATAAGCCATGTTGCTTTGGCCATGCCAATATGGTGTGATGGCATATGGGGAGACACTGGCATGACTCAAGGTTCTACTTTTACCTCTTTAAGTCTATTTTCTTCATGGTTAAAGGGGATCATGCCATCCACCCAACACACGTACAACGGGGATGAATTTGGATGTAGAACTGTTAGACTGTTAGACAAATTCAACCTTCGAAACACAGTAGTTTCCTTTTGCCTTATACCATAGCTTGAAGCCTGGGCAACATAGCCAGACTGCGTCTCTACTGAAAAACGAAAATAAAAATAAAAAAATTAGCCAGGCATGATGGCGTGTGCCTGTAGTCCCAGCCATTCAGGAGGCTGAGGTGGGCGAATCACTTAAGCTCAGGAGTTTCAGGCTGCAGTGAGCCGTGATCATGCCACTGCACTCCGCCTCGGTGACAGAGCAAGATCTTCTCCCAAAAACAAAAATAAAAAAAGACCATAGCCAGGCTTTTTGATGATGGACATTGTTAAATATGAGGTGTTGGATGATATATCTTCTCTTTGTGAGCAAGAAAGTCTAGTATCTATGTAGAAAGTTTAGGCAGACTCCATTAGACCACAGGAAGATGACTTAGCCCAGAGCTTAGCAAGCTATGGCCAGCAGGCTAAATTTTGCCCATGGCCCACTATTGTAAATAAAGTTTTATTGGAACGCAGTCACACTCATTCATTTATGTATTATCTACGATTCTTTTTGCACCATGACAGCAGAGTTGACTTGTTACGACAGAGAGAGTGTGGCTTAGGAAACCTAACATATTTACCATTTGGCCCTTTGTAGAAAACGTTTGCCAGCCCTGACCTGCAACAATGGAATATTCTTTCCTTTCTTTAAAAGTAAAATCTTATGTGGAAATTCAATATGCAAAGCAGGTTCAAGAAACAAATATTTCCGCAGAAGCTGAACTCTTCCTTGTTTGGCAGAAAAAGTCCATCATTGGTAGAAATCCTACAGCAACTTCCATGGTTCCATGGAGCAGTTTAAAAACTATGAACTCGATAATCTCTGGATACTTCCTTAAGGTTCTAGAAACTCAGTCATTTCTTAAGAGATTAGAGAATGGCAGCAAATGTGCCTTCGTCTGGCAAATGTTGGGCTTTTTTAAACTATTATCTGTGTGATGTTGGGCGGGTTACTTAACTCCTCTGTGCTTCCATTTCCTCATTTTAAAAATAAAGAAAATTGGGCTGGGAGTGGTGGCTCACGTCTATAATCCCAGCACTTCGGGAGGCTGAGGCCAGCAAATCGCCTGAGGTCAGGAGCTCGAGACCAGCCTGGCCAATATGGAGAAACCCTGTCTCTAATAAAAATACAAAAATGAGTCAGGTGTGGTGTCATGAGTCTGTAGTCCCAGCTACTCAAGAGGCTGAGGCAGTAGAACCATTTGAACCTGGGAGGTGGAGGCTGCAG
The DNA here is from genome assembly GCF_002776525.5 of Piliocolobus tephrosceles. Lineage (NCBI taxonomy): Eukaryota > Metazoa > Chordata > Mammalia > Primates > Cercopithecidae > Piliocolobus > Piliocolobus tephrosceles. The sequence goes on along the minus strand of NC_045450.1, from coordinate 55,996,897 downwards.
TGAGCCGAGATGGTGCCACTGTACTCCAGCCTGGGAGAGAGAGCAAGGCTCTATCTCAAAAAAAAGGATAATTGTATGTGCTTCACAATTTGTTGTAAGAATTAAATGAGATTATATATATATTTAAGTGCTATATATATAAATAGAGCACTTAAAATAGGACCTGGCTCATAGAGCTCAGTAAATGTCAGTAATTATTGTTGATATTTTATATTAATTATATTAATATTATAGACTATTATCAACAGATATTATACTTTATTAATAAGATTAATGTCAATACATTTCATTTTATCTTATATTTTATCATATTAATTATACTTATATTAATATTAATGTCATTACTATATTTTATTATAATATTAACATAATATTTTACATTAATGACATTATTATATAATATTATCAGCAGATATACTTTATTAATAATATTAATGACATTAATATAATATTTTGTTATATTAGTATAAATTATTGTTATTAATATGTGGGGCCTTCACTCATGCTGTAGAGATCACTGGCATATTGTTCTAAATATCCCTAATGACATTTCTGCTTATTAGTTAATTAATTCAGTTGGCCACTCACTCCACACATCTGTTGTGTGCCAAAGTAATCAGGAAATGAACCAAGGTCCATGCGATACCAGCTGCACATCTAGTCCTCTCTTGCTCAGTCATTCTCGGCACTTTGCGTTGGTGTTTATTGCTCTACATCTTCTGCGGCGTCTCAGAGTGACACCACCGCTCAAAACAACTTCCTACTACTCCGTCTCTGACTGCTCCACAATTAATTTTTCAACTAGCAGTTTGGTTTCAACGCTTACAAAGTAATTAGACCTTAAAGGCTCTTTACCTGGATTTTATCCTGTCAGTGAATGTGAAAGAAACAATAATTATTATTTAATATTTATTGTATTCATCGTGCTACGTAGACTCACAGATGTAACCTGCCTTATTGTTGAAGATGACAGCAGAGTGCAGGCAGGTGTGTCTGGGGAAGTAGTCGGACCGCTTTGGAGGCCCAGGTTCTCAGATGCTTTCATCTGAGACCTGCGCTGTCAAAAGGCACATTTTGGGTTGACTGGTTCCTAATTTGTTATCCCTAAGTGCATTTTCTACAGGTTGAGTCCAGAGTCGTCGTTTCCAAAGATAACATTCAATGATTTCTTGTACCAAGCAGACGGAGCTTTTGGGGCGGTTACATTTTCCACCACTGTCAACAGAAGAGCAGAACAGACACAACCGCAGATGCCGCTGGATGGAGGCTCCAGGCCCCTTTGGATTCACTCTTGCCCCACCATAGACTGGTTCAGGTCATCCAGACCAAGGTGCAGAGGGGCTGGCCAGAGTGGCAGGCGGACAATGTCATCTGCTGGCTGCTAAGAGTGTTCTCCCTGTAGTTTGGGGCTGGTGTGGCTCAGTGGTCAAATGTGTGAGCTTCTTTGAAGTAAGATGGCCCTGGGTTCAAGTCCTGCTCCTGCCCCTTCCCAGCAGATGACCTTTGTCAAGTGACTTCTCATTGTCAGCCTCAGTGTCCTCATCAATAAATGAAAGTAACAATAACCACCTCACACATTGCTTTGCATATCAAATAAAATAAATACACAGCAAATGGCAGCTGTTGTAATTATATTATTATAATAGAAAAGAAATAGAAGCCCTAGTTTCTGTTTTGGAGTGGCTTAGAGGATAACAGGATATAAACAGAAAAACATGAAATAACCTTGAAAAACATTTACACGTCTTCATCTATATAATGTAAACTAAAAGACTAGTTAAAAGCCAGGGGTATCAGAGCGACTGGTGGGCATGATTTGCTCTCATGATTTGGTGTACATAAATTTCAAATTCCCGGATGACAGAGGCCGTATACATCTTTGTATCTCCAGCACTTTCTAGCAAAGAACCTTCTACATTTTAACCCTTAGCATGTGTCTGTTGAACTAAGTTGAACTGAATTTCTTTTTTTTCTTTTTTGAGACAGAGTCTTGCTCTGTCGCCCAGGCTGGAGGGCAGTGGCGCGAGCTCAGTTCACTGCAAGCTCTGCCTCCCGGGTTCACACCATTCTCCTGCCTCAGCCTCCCAAGTAGCTGGGACTACAGGTGCCCACCACCGCGCCTGGCTAATTTTTTGTATTTTTTTTGTAGAGACGGGGTTTCACTGTGTTAGCCAGGATGGTCTCCATCTCCTGATCTCGTGATACGCCCGCCTCGGCCTCCCAAAGTGCTGGGATTACAGGCATGAGCCACTGTGCCCGGCCCTGAATTGGATTTCTTTGTAAATTCAGTAGAATGCTACCAAAAATAATTACTGTCACAACTCAAGTGTGCGCACAGATGACAGACATGAATACAGCGTTGAAACCAGCATCACTCAAACAAAAACAACACAGGAAGTCTTACACAGAATGGGCAAATATGATGGAATATCATTTGGCAATAGAAAGGAATAAAGGAACGCTACCATGTAGAAGAACCTTGAAAACATGCTAAATGAAAGAAGCCAGTCACAAAAGACCACACATTGAATGATTCCATTTATATCAAATGTCTACAACACAAAAATTCATAGAGACAGAAAATAGATTAGTGATTGCTAAGGGCAACCAAACCCCCCACTTTTTTGCATATCTGTATTGTATATAATTTCTATAATGAATTTATATTACTTTGGAAAGAGGTAAATGTTATTAAAATAAAACGTACAACACAAACAAAAAGTGGTGAGGGACGTGGAGGGAAGGGGAGACTTGGTCACCGAGGTCACGCATCTCAGAGGAGAAAAGAAGGTGTGTGGGGGTTGGAGAAGACTTCCTGGTTGAGAAAGGAATGGCACATGTAGAGAACAGCATTCTGTAGCAGGAGTGGAAGGTGGAACCAGTCAGAGGCAGGTGGGAGGAACGCTTTGAGTAACTGTGAGAAGGATCTGGGTCTGATATCAGGATACAGAGGCTGCTGCCTCCTGCTCAGTGGGAAAGAACATCGTGATTGATTGGTGATATCTGCTCGGGCATAGGAATGGGCCATGATGAATCAATGCCACACATTTTCTACTCCTCCAGGAGCCTTCATTCTGCAAATACCCGAGAAATCAAAACACATTTAGGTCTGTCCTACGTGTTGAGGTCTGACGAAGTAGAGTTGGAGATGTAATCTGAATTCCTCTAAATTCCCATGAAAATATTTCAATCTCCATGGGTTCCTTGAGTCAAATTCAGGAGGAATTCACGTGATAACACTGGCCTTGCCGGGGGCCTAACCCAAAGAAAAGTGAACTTACTATTTCTAGCATTATACCAGTTTAAAAAAGAATGTTAAAAAAAAAAAGAGAGAGAGAAAGAAAGAAAAAAGACACCCCCTCCCCCAGAAAAAAATTAAAAAAAGGAGAGGGGCGGAGACGAGAGCTGGGAAGGGGGTTTGGAACCTCCGGGCCCTGTTAGTTACTGAGAAGCCACTCTGTGGAGGAGACACGCAAGCTTCCATGCCTGAGACACTTCCCTCACTCCAACAAGGTATTTTTAGTACATCCCAGGCACCAAATAACTGCTCATATGTCCCAAACGATGATGAATTCATTCAAACAACAAGTCAAGACCCTGGATATCACTCAACTGCAGTCAGTTATTACAGCTGACAAATATAAAATATAACATACAGCCTGTTAGTTCTGCTTTTCCTCGTCTTCAATATGCAGATTCAAGAATCTCATTTTATTCCCAGCTGTCAGAGATGGTGACAGTTGTGGGGAGTTTTCTAGCTTTATCAAGGAAGATTATTTTTTAACCCAAATTATTTTCCATTGTCAATGTTTAAATCCATATTAAGTCCAGATTAATGCAGGAAGTAGCTTCAAAGGATATTGACTGGGGGAGAAATAATAATAAATGAAATTATTAAGGACAGGGCCCATTTCAAGGAATATTTGCAGACTAGAAAAGAAAGTTGTTTGGATTTAAATGATAACTAAATAAAATATGTTTCTTAGGGACTGCTGGCTCTTTTCACAAACACCCAAACTTTATATACAAACTAGGAGCCTGTAGCACTTTTCTTTTTTTTTCACGTGATTGGAATTAATAATGCAGATAAACCCTAAATAAATCAGGATTAGTGTTAACCACATCTTGAGGTTTAGGATGCTATAGGAAAATGAAAAAAGAGAGAGAGAAAAAATCGGTTGCTGGGAAAAAAGAAAAAAAAAAAGCCCTGGTCTGGGCTACCGGGGGTGAGTAGGCGAGGGAAGGGGACTGGGGGGAAGGGAGGGGAGTAATCTCGAGAAGAGAGGGCCAGCTGAGCTGGGTAATCAAAGCCCTTCTAATCGCTGCAGCTCTGGAGATGTGTTCAAAGGCTCTTTCCTGACCACAGGCTGAGCAAGGTCACAAGTGAAATGCAGTTGCTGGGAAGCGGGAGGGGTGTCTGGAATTTTTGGATGGTTTTGCTATCAGGCTTTGTTAGGAGGAGGTCAGCTAGGTTGTCAGATTTTAGCATCTCCTTAGGAAGCAGGTTCAACTCTCTGGTTGTTAGGGAGAGACCCTCTTCCACCCCTCCAGCCCCACCAACCCCAAACCACTTGCCAAACCAGTGAAGGAAGGGAACGTGGAAGCCTGAATGTTCTGTCCTGCCTGGAAAGTTTCTCCCAGAGCTCTCAACTTTGGGCATAAGAATCATCTTGGATAAATAATTGCACCTTGGGATGAATTTTTAAATTTAAATTTATTTTATGTTTTTAGAGACGGGGTGTCTCCCTATGTTGCCTAGGCTGATCTCAAACTCTGGCTCAAAGACTCAAAGAAGCCTCCTGCCTCGGTCTCCCAAAGTGCTGCAATTACAGTCACGCCTAGCCTTGGAGTGAATTTTAATGAAGCCCTTTAGATTATTTTATATTTTTCTGCACTGTAGTCATTGAAAATGGCCTCAACACATTAACTCCAGGTTCTGTCCCCTTCCTTCCCTTGTGTGAGCCCTAAAGGCTGCAGATGAGGAAGACTGAGTCCTTTCCCTCTGGTCACCATTACAGGCTTTAATTTTCAGTAAATAAATATTTCTTAAGGGAAGAAACAAGCACTCTTTATTTTACTTGATTTTTTTTTTTTTGAGATGGGGTCTAGTCCTGTTGCCAGGCTGGTGTGCAGTAGCATGATCTCGGTTTACTGCAACCTCCACTTCCCAGGTTCAAGCAATTCTCCTGCCTCAGCCTCCTGAGTAGCTGGGACTAAAGGTGCGCACCACTACACCCAGCTAATTTTGGTATTTTTAGTAGAGTCGGGGTTTCACCATGTTGGCCAGGATGATCTCCATCTCTTGACCTCATGATTCGCTTGCCTCGGCCTCCCAAAGTGCTGGAATTACAGGCGTGAGCCACGGTGCCCGACCTCAAAACAAGCATTCTTAACCCCATATCACATGTCTGCAGAGATTCTGGCTGTCAACGTGACGCTGGAGTGAAGGCGACCCTTGCGAAAATGTGCAATCTTTGGTCGGTATCTCGGCCCAGATGGACTGAGTGATTGTCTTGCTTTCTCACTTCCCTTGGGTATTGCAGAATTGCAGCCCCCAGGATCTGGCATCCACGTGACATGGCTCCTTGCTGGGGCCTGCTTCCGATGGCCTTTCTTTGGTCAATGCACAGATCTCAGTGTCGTCCTAACCTTCAAGCAACCAGGCTAGTCTGAGGTTTTTCAGAAGTTTTCGAGTTTTGAGAGATCATGTCTCCCATCTGTTTCCTGTTCCGTTTTTCTGTACTTCTTCTTCTTTCTCCTACACCAGTGACTGGGCACAGGCGGCCACTGGACAGTCACTCCCTGTCTGCAATAACCAGAGCCTCTACTGACAATTCCATTATCCTTGCAGGTCTGGCACTTAGTCTCCCCCAAGACACACTAAAATGGAAAGAAATGAACGACTTAGGGGTGGGCGGCTCTTCTCGCAGCTCAGGATGAAGCTCTTTCACAATCCCCAGGGCATTTGCGGTGACTCTGCAGTAGGTTTGAGTCCAGAGAATGCAACATACATTTTAGGGACTCTTGATAGTTACTATGGTAATTTGAGACTTTGAAAAATAGAAATATGTTCTGGGCAAAAAGTGGACATTACATCAGATGCAAAATGCTCAACCTTCAAAAGCTTCATACTACTAAAGATGGGTGAAGAAAGGGGGAGACGTGTGTAGTGAAGGCCATTAAAAAAATCAAAAGCTAAGATTGTTAAAATAAAGAAGCATAAATTGGATTCCAGCATAAAGATAAAGAAAGATATTTGTTGGGATTACAGGTGGCGGCTCACGTCTGTAATCCCAGCGCTTTGGGAGGACGAGGTGAATGGATCACTTGAGCCCAGGAGTTCGAGACCAGCCTGGCCAACAAGGCAAAATCCCATCTCTATTAAAAATACAAAAATTAGCTAGGCGTGGTGGCTACACCTGTAGTCCCAGCTACTCGGAGGCTGAGGCACAAGAATTGCTTGAATGCTGGAGGCAGAGATCGCAAGTGAGCTAAGATTGCACCATTGCACTTCAGCCTGGGCAACAGAGCGAGACTCTGTCTCAAAAAAAAAAAAAAAAAGTTGGCAGGTATACTCTGAATAGTTCCACTTGATCTACCAAGCCAAAACAACATTAAGCTTAAAGGTAAATAATTCTTAGGGCTTTAGGCTTCAGTGGTCAATATAAAGGATGTTGGTCCTACATGAACCTAGGAGCATCTCCCAGACAGCAAGGATCTTGTTGCCCAAGAGGAAACAGAGTGGAAATTCAGCCCTTGTCCCAACACCTCAGCTTTCCATGGAAACAGAACAGCCAATGGTGACAAAATGAAACACATTTTAAACAAGTGCTAGTGATATAATGACATAATGATATAACGATATATATAAAGGCTGGGCGCGGTGGCTCACGCCTATAATCCCAGCACTTTGGGGGGCTGAGGTGGGTGGATCACCTGAGGTCAGGAGTTCCAGACCAGCCTGACCAATGAGGTGAAACACCATCTCTGCTAAAAATAAAAAAAGTATCTGGGCATGGTGGCACATGCCTGTAATCCCAGCTACTCAGGAGGCTGAGGCGGGAGAATCGCTTGAACCCAGGAGGCATAGGTCACAGTGAGCCAAGATCGCTCCATTGCACTCCAGCCTGAGCGATGAGAGAGAGAAAAAAAAGTACATGTATATGTGTATACATAAGACACATATGTCATTATATATAGTACATATACATATCATATACATATATGTTATATGTATAAGAATATATATAAAGTGGCCAGGCACAGTAGCTCACACCTGTAATCCCAGCACTTTGGGAGGCCGAGGTGGGCAGATCACAAGGTCAGGAGATCGAGACCATCCTGGCTAACACAGTGAAACCCCATCTCTACTAAAAATTCAAAAAAATTAGCCGGGTGTGGTGGTGGGCACCTGTAGTCCCAGCTACTCAGGAGGCTGAGGCAGGAGAATGGCGTGAACTTGGGAGGCAGAGCTTGCAGTGAGCTGAGATTGCACCACTGCACTCCAGCCTGGGCGACAGAGCCAGACTCCGTTTCAAAAAAAAAAAAAAAAAAAAAAAAAAAAAAAGAATATATATAAAGTGTTCTTTTCCAGTAACACAAAAGTCAGGCTTATTTTAAGAACTAGCTAATAGGTGGGTGGGTAGTTCTTATTTAAAAAAATGATTTGAGGTACTAAAAGAAAACTGTGGTTTTTAAAAAAGATGATCATTACAGACAATGGGGTAGATTGCAAAGCAGCCTGAAATGGATCTTCAGAGAACTGTTACCATGGATCCATCATTATTTCAAGAAGGCATCTCCCAAATAGGTAGGGCTCTCTTAAACTAAGCCTTTGCTCCTGGTCTTGCTTTTTAGAAGACATGTTTCTTTTAATTTAATGTAATTTAAATTTTAGATAGGGTCTCACTGTGTCCCACAAGCTGGAGTGCAATGGCATGATCCTGGCTCACAGCAGCCTCAACTTCCTGGGTTCAAGTGATCCTCCCACCCTCAGTCTCCCAAGTAGCTGGGACTACAGGCGCACATCACCATGTCTGGCTATTTATTTATTTATTTTTGACAGAGCCTAGCTCTGTCACCAGACTGGAGTGCAGTGGTACGATCTCGGGTCATGGCAACCTTCACCTCCTGGGTTCAAGTGATTCTCCTGCCTCAGCCCCCCGAGTGGCTGGGATTACAGGCACGTGCCGCCACACCCAGCTAATTTATATATTTTTAGTAGAGACGGGGTTTCACCATGTTGGCCAGGATGGTCTCAATCTCCTGACTTCGTGATCCGCCTGCCTCGGCCTCCCAAAGTGCTTGGATTGCAGGCGTGAGCCACCATACCCGGCCTCCTGGCTTATTTTTTAATTTTTTGTAGAGACGAGTTCTCACTACATTGCCCAGGATATAAGCCACATTTCTAAAGCACACTCAGATATGCCTGACTCTGAAGTGTAGCCGCCCACAGGAGGGAGGACAAGTCATGAGTGTAGTCATTTAAAGGCCCCACAGGGCTGTCTCCTTTAGTTCCCTTTCCTTACCCAGCAGACGGTACAGAGTAGCTCCAGGTATGTTTGGGTAGATGGTGCCTCTAAAGTCCAGGGTTTTCCGTGACAGTTGTTCCCTTAAATACCCTCTGCCATACTTAAAACCTTGCATCAGCTCACCTATCAGACATGGACTTGTGTGGTGGAAACAATGGTCTCTGTGGCCCAATCAGACATCAGGGCTCGTCACCGGTTAACTTCACTCTTGGCTATGATCAACGTGGAGAAATGGTCCTGGGTGATTTAGCAATGTCTGGTTAAAAGACGGCCAGTCCACGACAGACATTTTATCTGCGATAACAATTATACCATTTTTCTGCTTCTCCTTAAAAAAGGGGGTCGAGTCACCATCTCTTAGCAGTTCATTGTTTCCAATGTGGCATAACTGAAACTGAGGAAGTTCTTAAAGTTTGAACAGTGGTAATTAAATCTGAATTGGATGGGATATTTGTAATTTTGAATGCTTGAATTTTGAGAGGAAAAAACTGTGTAATGTTGTTGGCCAAATGGCCCTAGTCATTAAGATTCCTATGGCATTATTTAGTTAGTTGGCTTTTTATAATGCCACGAGGTTTGCTGTGGGCTGCTGTGGACGCCACTGGCCTCACAGGGAGAAGGAACATTTCAGAGAAGAGCCTCTAAGAGAGAGAAGCAGCCCCTTAAAAGCCTGCTAATAATTGGCATTAGCATTTCTGGACTTCTTGGGATGCAGGAACTGAGATGAGTTGAGGAAAATGAACAGAAATAACTGTTTTTTGTGAGGCCACTGGAAACCATGTTTGGATCCAGGAAAAGAAAAATGAGACAGGAAAGGGAGGGTCACATTTTTGGAGGAAATCATGCGGTATTTTGGTAATCCTTTGTTGATGAAAAAAATTACCAGCACATTAATTACGTCCTAAGAATGGGACACTGCAGGTCTGCATCTTTGTTCTTTCCAAGGCTGGGACAGCAGCCCCGGCATTTACCACTCTGGGGATTAGAAACTTGGGTTCCTGGATACATACCGTGAGTACCTCTCTACAGTGTTGAAATCTAACCCAGCCAGGAGTTCAGGAGATAGGAAGCCTTTTTACAAGAAAAAGTAATGACAAAGGAATAGTTTAAAATCTTTGTAAGACTAGTAGTATTCTGCCAGTGCAAAGTAATAAAACTAAATATGACAAGAAAGTCTTTTTCTTTTCTTTTCTTTCTCGCTCCCTTCCTTCCTTCCTTCCTGCCTTCCCTTCCTTTCCTCTCCCTTCTCTTTTCTCTTCTTTCTTTTAAAAACTTTTAAAAAATCAGTTATATACGCTTGTAAATGTTTTTCACACGAGTTCAAACGTTTACATTTAGACATGTACAGCATAAACCAACATTGACCCTTACCCTTCTAGCTTCTTTAGGTAGAATTGAATACATCATTGCCACTCATAAACAAAAAGAACAAAGCTGGAGGCATCATGCTATCTGACTTCAAACTACACTACAGGGCTACAGTAGCCAAAACAGCATGGTACTGGTACAAAAACAGACACATAGACCAATGGAACAGAATAGAGAGCCCAGAAATAACGCCGCACACCTACAACCATCTGATCTTTGGCAAAGCTGACAAAAACAAGCAAATAGGAAAGGACTCCCTATTCAGTAAACAGTGCTGGGATAACTGACTAGCCACCTGCAGAAGATTGAAACTGGACCCCTTCCTTATATCATATGCAAAAATCAACTCAAGATGGATTAAACACTTAAATGTAAAACTCAAAACCATGAAAACCTTGGAAGACAACCTAGGCAGTACCACTCTGGACATAGGAACAGGCAAATATTTCATGCGGAAGATGCCAAAAGCAATAGTAACAAAAGCAAAATTTGACAAATGAGATCTAATTAAACTAAAGAGCTTCTGCACAGCAAAAGAAACTGTCAACAGAGTACACAGACAACCTACAGAATGGGAGAAAATGTTTGCAAACTGTGCATCTGACAAAGGTCTACAAAGGTCTAATATCCAGCATCTATAAGGAACTTAAATAAATTTACAAGACAATCAGCACTTCCTTTAGAGAAACATGATATATTAGATGTACATTGCTGTCATGGTAAAAATGGTCACACATTTTCCCCCCTTTTTATCTATGTCATTGGGTGGTGCCCTCTCACAGACTCCAGTCTGGCCGTATTACTTTTTTTGGCCAATGGGATGATAGATAATGTGACACAAACCCAAAATGGAAAAGTACGTGTGCACTGGAGCTTGCTATTTTGCTGTCGTTTAGAGCCCTGCGGCCACCATGTGAATAAGCTCAGGGTCTCCTGCTGAGAGATGAGGAACCACTTCAGCTGACACGGAGTCTACTCCAGGCCACCAAAGGGAGGCCATTCTTGTTTATCCATCTCAGTCAAGCCAACTGAGACTAGGAGAATGGCCCAGCTTCCCCAAGAATTGTGAGAAATAATTGATTGTTTTAAGTTACTAAGTTTTGACATGCTTTGTTATTATGGCAAAAGCTGCATAATACGCCATAACCAAAGTTGTTATTTTTGTCAGTTAAGCTCAATTATTATTATTTTTTGATACAGAGTCTTGCTCTGTCGCCCAGGCTGGAGTGCAGTGGCGTGATCTCGGCTCACTACAACCTCTGCCTCCCAGGTTCAAGCAATTCTCCTGCCTCAGCCTCCCAAGTAGCTGGGACTGCAGGTCCCTGCCACCATGCCTGGGTAAGTTTTGTATTTTTAGTATAGATGGGGTTTTGCCATGTTGGTCAGCCTGGTTTTGAACTCCTGACCTCAAGTGATCCATCTGCCTCGGCCTCCCAAAGTGCTTGGATTACAGGCATGAGCCACCATGCCCGGCCTAAGCTAGATTATTAGGGACATCTTTTCTTAAATATAAGGCATTGTTCGGATATGAGATGATTAGTTGTTATGCAATGGCAGTGCTCCCTTTCTGGGTAAGAGCATTGTTCCCTTTCCTTATCCAAGCTAGAAAACCTAGAAAATGTGGATAAATTCCTGGATACATGTACCCTCCCAATGCTGAAGCAGGAAGAAATTGGTTCCCTGAAAAGACCAGTAATGAGCTCCAAAACTGAATCAGTAATAAATAGCCCACCAACCAAAAAATGCCAAGGACCTGATGAGTCTTCCTGAATAGTGAGTATGGCGATTTGCCAAGGTTGTTTCTAGCATGTTGATGGCCCTCTTTCACGGGAAGCAGTGTTTCTCATTCTAGCTATCCTGAGCAAATTTCTAAGGATGAGAACTCCACACCCACACAGGGCTTAGCAGGTGTGGTTTTCTGTCCCCTTCTCTTTCCTACCCCACAGTCACGTTTTGTAATCTCTGAGCCTCCCTCCATCTACATAGAGGGTTTAACCCTCCTTCCATCTGCATTTCCCTCATTACTGCCATCATAATCAGATTCCTTAATTGCTTGGTTCAAGGTAGCGTCTCTCTTACCATGAGTGCAAGAAAGAAAGGATATTTGGATTGCTTTACCCTTTTAAGCAAAATAGGAATTCTGTCATGGCATGCTTATTTTATTTATTTATTATTTTTGAGACAGGATTTACAAGATAATTAGCACTTCCTTTAGAGGTACACAATATATTAGACGTACATTGCTGTGGTGATAAAAATGGTCCACATTTTCTCCCCTTTTAGTCTAGTTCTTGAGTGGTGCCCTCTCACAGACTCTGGTCTATGACTTTCTTTGGCCAATGGGTCGATAGCTAAGGTGACACAAACCCTCTAGAGGTACTGGCTCTGTCACCCAGGCTGGAGTGCAGTGGTACCATCTCAGCTCAGTACAACCTCCACATCCCAGGCTCAAGTGATTCTCCTGCCTCAGCCTCCTGAGTAGGTGGGGCTACAGGCCCCTGGCACCATGTCTGGCTAATCTTTTTAACATTTTTTTGTAGAGATAGGGTCTCCCTATATTGCCCAGGTTGGTCTTGAACTCCTGGGCTCAAGCAATCCTCCTGTCTCAGCCTCCCAAAGTGCTAGGATTACAGGTATGAGCCACCACCCTGCCCACAGTCACTTTCTAAGGTTAGACTTAAATGACCCCTCTCCTTGATAGAGTCTTCTCCAACCACCTCGGCTCATGGAGATGCTTTGCTCTTCTGAATTCTTGCAGCCTTAGAGTCTCAGTTGCTCAGTGGTTATTGATCACATTCCACAAGCAAAGTCAGTCATCATACTGCCTTCAGACTTGATTGTGTGCTATTTGTGGAAGGGATTATATGTCTTTGTGTCCCCAAGGTGCTTAGCAGAGGGCATTGCTTAAGGTTGGTGCTCAGTAGACATTCAGCACTGCACTGGTTTCCAACCTTTGCTAGCAGCATTTCTCAAAGTGTGGTTTGTGTATTCCTGCATCAACGTGATGAGGGGTGCTTGTTAAACACTGTCTTACCACCTCTGGGACCCTTCTAAGACCTAATGAGTTTGCCTTTCTGCTAGGAAGGCCCAGGAATCTGCATAGTAAACAACCTGCCAAGGTCATTTTTAGGTTCATAAAAATGTGAGAATCCCTCTTTTCTGCAGGCCCTCAAGTGGGCAAATTTAATCCATAGGTGGCCTGGTGGACCCCTTAATTCTTGATGCAAAACCTAGGGATCCTAGACTGACTGAACCTTCTAGAACTCAGAACTGTGACTTTCAACTGAGAAGAAGAGGGGTTTGCCTCTAAGAAACAGGGTTTGAAAGGCATCATTTGAGATAATAATATGATTTATACTTGGGAATGGCCCATTGTTATAATGATACAAACTTCAGGCAAGTGGAGAATGACCAAATCTCAGTTGGTGTGATGCATAAAGAATGCTGAATGATTAGCTTAATGAATTTATAGAGCAGGGGTTCCCACCCCTGGGGCACAGACCAGTATCATTTCATGGCCTGTTAGGAACCAAGCCACACAGCAGTAGGTGAGCAGCAGGCAAGTGAGCTAAGGTTCATCTGTATTTACAGCTGCTCCCCATCACTTTCATTACTGCCTGAGCTCCGCCTCCTGCCAGATTGCAGTGGTATTAGATTGTCATAGGAGCAGGAACCCTATTGTGAACTGTGCATGTGAGGAATCTAGGTTGTGTGCTCCTTATGAGAATCTAATGCCTGATGATCTGTCACTGTCTCCCATCACCCCCAGATGGGACTGTATTGCTGCAGGAAAACAAGCTCAGAGCTCCCACTGATTCTACAAGACGGTGAGTTGTAGAATTTTTTCATTATATATTCCAGTGTAATAATTATAGAAATAAAGCACACAATAAATGTAATGCACTTCAGTCATCCCAAAACCATCTCCCAACCCCTGGTTCATAGAAAAAATATCTTCCATGAAACTGGTTCCTGGTGTCAAAAAGCTTGGGAACCTTCATTTTACGAATAAAGTCATTATCCTTTGCCATGTCCCCATGTCCAAGGTAATGCACGGCACACAGTAGGTCCTCAACACACATTTTTTGATTCTGAGTAATTCTTATAATTAACTAGAGTTTGAAGATTATGGATGCACACCTTCAACAAGTACATTAAGCATCATGAATGTAGAAATTTAACTAAAAGCAAATCTGCTTTTAAAAGATATCTGCACATAACACATTTGCGCATGTGTGTGTGTGTAGAGTTCTTAAACTACAAACTTCTAGCTTATATCAAGGATAAAGCAGCATTTAATGTAGATTAATTTGTGATGAGGATAGCTGAGTGAATTTGATTTTTTTTTTTTTTTTTTGAGACAAAGTTTCGCTCTTATTGCCCAGGCTGGAGTGCAGAGGCATGATCTTGGCCCACTACAACCTCCACCTCCTGGATTCAAGTGATTCTCCTGCCTCAGCTTCCTGAGTAGCTGGAATTACAGGTTCCTGCCACCATGCCCAGCTAATTTTGTAATTTTAGTAGAGACGGCGTTTCACCATGTTGGTCATGCTGGTCTTGAACTCCTGACCTCATGATCTGCCTGCCTTGGCCTCTCAAAGAGCAGGGATTACAGGTGTGAGCCACCACGCCCGGTTGAATTTTTTTTTTAAAGAAAATGTTTTTGAAAATAATAACAGCTTTATTGTGATATCATTTACATACCATAAAAGGTACCCTTTGGCAGTATATAATTCAGTGGTTTTTAGTATTTCACAGAGTTGTGCAACAATAGCCACGATCTAGAACATTTTCATCATCCCCCCAAAGAAACTCCACACCAATTAACAATCACTCCTCCTCCCTTCTTCCCCCACCTCAGCCCCTGGCAACTACGAATCTACTCTGTGTCTCTTTGTATTGACCTATTCTGGACATTTCATGTAAATAGACTCATACAATATGTGGTCTTTTGTGACTGGCTTTTTTCGTGTAGCATTATGCTTTCAAGGTTCTTCCATGTCGTAGCATGTATCAGCACTCCACTCCTTTTTCTGGCCAAGTAATACTGATAGTTTGGATATACCACATTTTGTTTCTCTTTCTTGCCCTTTGATGGATATTTTGGTTATTTCCACTTTTTGGCTATTGTGAATAATTCTGCTATGAATATTTGTGTACAAGTATGTGTTGGGGACACAGGTTTTCATTTGTCTCAGGTATACGCCTAGAAGTGGAATTCCTGGGTCATATGGCAGCTCTATGATTAGCAAAGGAAATCTTTATTTATCATTATTGTTTTTTAAACAGGGTCTCACTCTGTTGCCCAGGCTGGAGTGCAGTGGCACAGTCTTGGCTCACTGCAACCTCCACCTCCTGGGCTTATGTGATTCTCATGCCTCAGCCCCCTGAGTAGCCGAGACTACAGGTGTGTGCCACCATGCCCAGCTAATTTTTGTTTTTTTTTGTAGAGACAAGGTTTTGTCACATTGCCCAGGCTGGTCTCGAACTCCTGAGCTCAAGCAATCAGCTTGCCTTGGCCTCCCAAAGTGCTGGGACTACAGGTGTGACCCACTGCACCTGGCCAGAAATATCTTTTACTTCTGTGACTTTGACTGCTAAACTATGGCTATTACTGGATGCTAATAATTATTGAGTGTTTATCCTGAGCTTGTACTCAGTTCTTCACATACATGGTCTCATTTAACAAATTCCCCATTTCACAGAAGGTAAGATTGAGGCATAGAGAAGTTAAGTGACTTACTTAAAGGCTCACAGACTTGAGTTTAGGTCAAACTCTAGGCTGTGCTGCTCTTAAACACTCTTTTTTTTTTTTTTTCTTTTTGAGACAAGGTCTCGCTCTGCCACCCAGGCTGGAATGCAGTGTCTCCATCTTGGCTCACTGCAGCCTCCACCTCCCAGGCTCAAGCCATCCTCCTATTTCAGCCTCCTGAGTAGCTGGGACCACAAGCACGCACAACCACATCCAGCTAATTTTTGTATTTTTTTGTAGAGATGGGGTTTCACCATGTTGCCCAGGCTGGTCTTGAACTCCTGGGCTCAAGCAATCTGCCCGCCTCGGCCTCCCAAAGTGCTGGGATTACAGGCTTAACTGCTCTTAACCCTGGAATATCATATTTTCCACAAATAAAAATATTTATTTTCAGATGAATCGAAATGAGAAACAAAAGGGAAATTCTTCTAAACTCAAGGATAATGATGAAAGAGTTATCTCTAAAGAATGGTGGTCATCTGTGAATTCAGAATTATAACTACGTCCTCAGAAAAGAGTCGGGCTACCCATGTTGCTGGTCTTATATGGCATGATTCATGCACGGAGCTCAGATTCCAGGAACATGTGGTCTTCAGGTGTTTTCCATAGCTTTTCCCTCAGGATTTGATAGTGATTGGTAGGCAGCATTTTTCCTGTACTGATGTCTTTGACACATAGATGGCCGTCTTTCATTCAGTCGGGACAGCACATGTATTTTTTCTAATTTAACTCTGCCTAGCTTGATTGCCTAAGTCCATCTATTCACAATAAATATACAATTGTCCCACGAGACAGCTTAATCCAAAGAGCACGTACTGAGCCAGGTGCAGGGATTTGGAGACCTGGGGGATAGGGTATTCTAAAGACCTAACAATGAGTCTTGTCTCTGAGGTTCTGACAGTCTAATCAGGTAGACAAAAAATAAAAAATAAAAAATAAAATAAAATAAAGGCACCAGGAAAGGGACTTAATAACAAAACCAGGCTGCACATTAGAGGCTCCAAGCTGTGGCTCACAGACCAAATCCAGCCCTGCACTTGTTTTTCTAAATAAAGTTTTATTGGAACTCAGCCATGTCCATTCATTGATGTATTCTCTATGATGCCTCTGTGCTACAAAAGCACAGTTGAGAGTAGTTGCAACAGAGACAGTATGGCCTGCAAAAATGAAAATATTTGCTCTCTGGACCTTTATAGAAAAGTCTGCTGACTACTGGAAGTGGATGATTAAATACCAAAGCAAGTGAAAGGACAATGGTAAGTGGACTAACAGTTCAGAAGAGTGAACGTTTCCTGCAATGTCTGTGTGTGTATGTGAGGGGGTAGCTTTTTAGATAAATTAGAGAAAAGTAGAACTTGGACAAGGAGATGAGAAAGATGGAGTAATCCAAGGATATGTGGCAACTTCCCATATCAATATTTTACATAAATAAATAAATGAAAATACTATTATTAATTTTAAGGTAGATTAACTGAAGCTGTATGTTTAATAATAACAACGATTATATTTCCAAACATTTTCACTCTCTTTCTTGCTTGCCACATTCTTGTGAGGCACAGTAGTGAATTACCCCAGTTTGGCAGATGACCGTCACAGAGGTTGGTTGAAAGCCTTGCTGTGGGTTGAAAGCCTTGCAGAGCTGCTGAGCCGATCCTACAACTGCAGCAAGGTTCTGATTTTTATAGGGAGCCTACAGGAGAACTTGGCAATTTGTGACTATGTGCAGCAGACAAAACAGTAAGAAATCTGAAACCAAATTCTTTTATTAATTTTTACATCAAGTTTTCCATTTCCTGAATCTCTCTGTCCTTTAGTAATGCTAGGCTGTGAGAAGCTGAATCATGCATGGTTTGACAGTGAGTCTGGATATAAGGCTATGTTTAAATCCTGCAAAGTAAAGATAAGCCCAAAGACATGGATAGGCTTGTCACTCATCCTCTTGAAAGCCTGAGCATCTCAGATCTTTCACGGACCAGCTCATCTCCCAAAAACAATGTGGCTGATGCCCTTAGAAAATGTGGGGCCGAGCATGGTGGCTCACACTTGTAATCCCAGCACTTTGGGAGGCCAAGGCGGGTGGATCACTTGAGGTCAGGAGTTTAAGACCAGTCTGACCGACATGTGAAATCCTGTCTCTATTAAAAGTACAAAAACTAGCCAGGCGTGGTGGCACATACCTGTATTCTCAGCTACTCAGGAGGCTGAGGCAGGAGAATGGCTTGAACAGGGGAGGCAGAGGCTACAGTGAGCTGAGATCGCACCACTGCACTCCAGCCTGGGTGACAAAATGAGACTCTGTTTCAAAAAAAAAAGGAAAGAAAGAAAAAGAAAATTTGGAATCCACACCATCTGTTTGGCTATTGCCAACACTTCCTGAAGGCTTCGCCATGGACCAAGCACTCTCATTAACGCTTTATGTGTTTAATCCTCACAATGACCTCAAGAAGTAGGTACTATTATGTACCTATTACACAGATGAGGCAAATGTGTTGCAGGGAGTTCACACGCTTGAGGTTAGACAGATAATAAAATGTCTGAGTCAAAATTCGAATCCAGGCTTCAGAGCTTGCATCCTTATTTACTGCATTCTTCCATACTGCCACTCACTGACAAGCATGAGGATGTATAATTTTGAATCACGCTCAAGAAGTTTGGAACCAAAAGACGCTATGCATAAACTGCACAGGAAACAGCCATGCTCTTTGACATGGCGAGGTCAGATTTAGAAAGCTGTGAGCACGGACCTAAAAAAATCCTACCAGGTTCTCAGTCTCACAGATTTCTCAGAGGGAAGACAGGGAGTGCAGGAGGAATGCAAGGTCCAAGCTGGAATTACCCCAGCCTAGATGCAAAACACACTGGCAGCTGGGAGGAAAAATTGGACTAAGTTATTATATTTGGGGACAAACGTAGAAGAGGCTCAGGTGCAGAAAATGTTTCAACAGGACTTCAAGGAGGTCTTGTACGATTATGCTGAAGCCTCTGGATTCTTAACATACCACACTTTGCCCCCTTCAATCAGCTACAGGGAACCCCATCCATACTCTGCCTGGGCCCCGCCTATGGCGACGTGTCTTTGCTGTGGCTTCATTCTGGAGTTGTTGTGGAGGAATCAGATATTGGCAGAATAAAATGGCAAACTTGGTCTATGGAAAATGTAACCAGACACAGTTAGAAAGTGGACCGAGCCCACCGTTCTCAGCATGGCCTGGGTCAATCCCATTAATTTCAAGTCGTGGACTAGACTCAGAAAATGGCAAACCGCTGGTGTCTTTTCTCCTTACCCCTCCCGACCAAAGCAAGAGCCCAGCTGGGGGGTAGAGGTACGTGTTCCATTACCTCTCTTGGGCTAGTCTTACGAGCTGGCCCCTCTAAAGAATAAGTTTGGGGAAAAAAAAAGAGCTACCTGGGATATCAAAGAAAAAGAAGCCCTGGGTAAGTGAAAGCTATTTAAGAGAACCAGGCAATTCCCAACAATGACATGGATAGTAGAGTTGAAGGTAGTAATTATATTTTGTACCAAATTGGGGGATAATATAAAAGAGTACAGGACAATTCAGAATGCCTGGAATACATTAAGACTGTGGGCCTAATAACAGGTTTATGTAATTTAATGAGCAGAAATATGAACTATAAAACCAGGAGGATAAACTGAGAAACAAGAATATTCCTGGAGGGCTTGGGATGGGCTTTTAAAAGATGTGGCAGATATTCTCCCCAAATTAGGGGGAATACAGAGAGCCGCATTGGGCCTAAGTAAATTATTCACTCCTGTGTCGCAGATTTTTAAGGCTTTATCTCAAGGCTGGGCTCCCCTTGAGCCACCTATTATAAAATAAAAATGGATATGCGAAAATGGTCAGAAACCCATACCAGAAATCGGTGTGACATGGAGATTTATGGGGCTTCGCACGGCAGTGTTATGAACTGCCTGGTCTGTGGTCCTCTAAGAGGAAGAGATTCAGAGTCGGGTTTGGACAAACAGAGACAAATCAAGAAGGAAGCTGGGAATAGTTGCAATGAGATTTTTTTAGAATGATGGCTCAAGGATAAAGAACTTGAACCTGGCAGGCATTTGGATAACATTTCTGGATGCTTTAAGGAAGTTATGGCTAGACGAAGCCACCAAAAGAGCAGTCAACCCAGCTCAACCGATGGAAAGAGAGGAGCAAGGAAGAGCTGGATTGGGCAAGAGCGCCGGGCAGCATTTACCAGGAGAGAGGCAGGGAGGGGGCCTGCCGCCTGGTGACTCTTGTCGGGTTCATTCCGTGCGTGCTCCCTCTGATTTGGGGGAAGCTCAAGGAGGATGTTTTCTCCTTCACACATTTGAAAAGCTATTTTCAGCTGTTTTTAGGAAGGCAGGAACAAGAGCATTCCTCTCTCAAACCGCAAGAAACCTTCATGAATATGGCCAGAAATTGAAAGTAAATTTGTTATTATGTTGCTTAAGTGATTTGAGCCTTTTCAGAGTCACCTGAGGACCCTCCAGACAGGGAAAATCTTGATGAGATCAAAGTGCCATCTGAACAAAGTGCATCAGAATGTTGCATTCCTTAATGTCGTTGACAACACAACACAACACACAGCATCCTCCTCAAGACTTCCCTGAATGAGAACAGTTTGATAAATTAGTTCCAAACTATAGCCACAGTCCCTTGCCCATCCGAAAAGTTTCTAATAGCTGTTCTGTTCTCTGCCCTGTAAAAATGATAATCTGAGCGTCCTGGGCTGTTGGATGGTTAATGTTTTGTTGTTGTACTTATTGCAAAATTGGGGAAAAGAAAAACTGGCTTGGTAACTATATTGGCCTTGAGATTTACCTGATAAACAACACTGAGTAATAGGATTGGAAATTCTCTTAAAATTTTTTGCACATTATTTGGTTACAGTTTCCATATGGCAAGAAGGCAAGGGGAGAAACTCCCTCCATTCTGGACCAGCTCCCCTCCCTCCCAGCCACACGTTTAATCCATGCGCTTATGTCAAACTTAATTACAGGACTTTTGGCATAAAATAACAGTCCACATCCTCAGAGAGAAGAACTTAAGCAGTTAATATGTGCGATTGAGTGAAATTGCTTTGCTGAATGTTTATGAGTAACCCAAGACTAGTGAAATGTGCTGATATTTTAACCGTTTCAGCGCTGAACTTGTGCCAAGATGCTGTGAAATAAAAAAAAATAGTAAGAATATCTCCCGATCTGCTGTGTATCATATTTCTTGAAACTGAGAACGTTGGGTAAGACAATTTTATGGCTCTTTCACAAATAGCTTTGTGGAGAAAAAACAATAAAGCTAGAACAATTATGGAACATGTCACCAGCTCAGGGAACTGCAGAGATTCAAGAGAAGAACAGTAGCTTCAAACCAACATCCTTTTCTGCAGAAAATTCTCTTGAATATTAGAGGTTCCTACCAGGGGCCATAATTTTTGCCTTCAGGTTTTTCCTACCCCCTTGAACCTTTTCAGACACTTCCCTTTCCCATTCATCCCCAGTCTAATGCGAATGGTTTTAAAATGTAGAGATTTCCAACCCTAAAACGACTCGATGCTTCCCACTGTTGTCTTTGTTGAAATAAATTCCTACCTCTGTTTAAACTTTCTTTTGTCTAAATTGTTCACAGTAAGACCTGCTCCTTTTAGACTAGAAGAACCTCTTAAAATATAAAATCATCTGCTTATTTTCCTTCCTTTTCTAATGCTCTTTCTTATACTAGTGAGATGTAAAGCTACTTCTGAATTCACACTTCTTTTCATTACTTTTGTTTCAAAAGACTTCTCTATTATCACCTGCCCCATAAATGCCAGCCTTTTAACATTATAGTTTCTTTTGTTTTCTTTCTTCTTTTTTTTTTAAGGCAAGGTCTCACTCTGTCATCCACGCTGGAGTGCAGTGCTGTGATCATAGTTCACTGTAGACTTGACCTCCCGGACTCAAGAGATTCTCCTGCCTCAGCATCCAGAGTAGCTAGGACTACAGGAGTGCCTGGCTAACTTAAAAAATTTTTTTTTGTAGAAATGAGGTTTTTTTTTTTTTTTCTTTTTTTTTTTGAGATGGAGTCTCACTAACTGTTGCCCAGGCTGGAGTGCAGTGGCAAGATCTTGGCTCACTGCAAGCTCTGCCTCCCAGGTTCACGCCATTCTCTTGCCTCAGCCTCCAGAGTAGTTGGGACGATAGGCATCCACCACCACGCCTGGCTAAATTTTTTGTATTTTTAGTAGAGACGGGGTTTCACTGTGTTAGCCAGGATGGTCTCGATCTCCTGACCTCATGATCTGCCCACCTTAGCCTCCCAAAGTGCTGGGATTACAGGCTTGAGCCACTGCGCCCAGCCAAGAAATGAGGTCTTGCTGTGTTGCCCAGGCTGGTCTTGAACTGGCCTCAAGCAACTCTCCTACGCCAGCCTCCCAAAGTGCTGGGATTGCAGGTGTGAGCCACTGTACCTGGTCTAGCATTACTGTTTTGGAAGCTTCTCTGCACCTAAATGTTCTACTGAGCCCTAATTCTCTTCTCTCTATTCTCTCCAAACCCACACTGTCCCTCCCTACATCCCCCATTCTGCCCCCAGACTGTTGGGAGTGTGTTCAGCATTTGTTCCAAGAGCAACAGAATACAAATGTATCATCTCCATCCACAACACATTCTGTGCACCCTCTCAGGATCTCCAGCTGCCCTCTGGGTTTCAGCAATATTGACTGGGTGCTCCTCTTTACACCTCTGCTCCCTTTCAAGTCACCTCCTTGTCCACATCTATGACCCTTGAGAGCATGGCACCCTTTCGT
The DNA here is from genome assembly GCF_002776525.5 of Piliocolobus tephrosceles. Classification (NCBI taxonomy): domain Eukaryota; kingdom Metazoa; phylum Chordata; class Mammalia; order Primates; family Cercopithecidae; genus Piliocolobus; species Piliocolobus tephrosceles. Next base: position 55,974,463 of record NC_045450.1, on the reverse strand, counting down.
TTTGCTGACTGCCATCTTGCCTTGCTATTTCAAAATGCTTCTGAAAATGCATTTTCTCCCTTATCTGCGTCTCCAAACTTCATTCAGCTTATATTTCAGAATTATTTTTAGAACTATTGTTTGGTTCAGCACATTAGACTCCTATCTTTGAGAAAGGTACAATAAGGTTAGGGTGTTGAAATTGTGAGGGTATCTGGCACACGCCTAGTCCATAGAAGACACCTATTAAAGTTCACTTATTTGTTCATTGATACCTTCATTTATTCAATGCACATTGAGCACCTAATACATAAAACGATTACATGGTAACAATGCTTTGAGTCATGCTAGGTGTTGGGGATTCAGATATGAGAGATTTGCTGAAATAGATGAAGGGCACGCTCTGAACTTTTCCTACATTTCAAGTACAGCTAACTGACAATCTAGAATGGTGGCATTACGAATCTCTTGTATTGTTTTTAATGCAGGTTGTAAATACGTAGGCCTGAAAGTCATACCATGAGGTATGACTTCTAGGCAATATCTGGGCAACGTGGTGAAACCCCGTCTCTACTAAAATTAAAAAAATTAGCTGGTTGTGGTGGCTCATGCCTGTAATCCCAGCTACTCAGGAGGCTGAGTCAGGAGAATCACTTGAACCTGGGAGGCAGAGGTTGCACTGAGCCAAGATTGCGCTACTGCACTCCATCCTGGGCGACGGAGTGAGATGACGTCTCAAAAAAGAAAAGTAACTAGTGAGGGAAATCTTGTTTTGGACTAGAAGTAAAATATTTCAGTAAAGTATCAAGGTTATGCCCGGTATGGTGGAGATGCCTGGATTCTTGATATAAATGGATGACAGCCATTCTTTGCCTATCTCTTGTCATCCTTCAGGTCTTAGATCAAAGCTGCTTTTTTTACGAGGGGGTGTTTCTCTGACCCACCCAATTGTAAATTAGGTACCCCTGTTGTAGGTTCTCTCCTACTCTACATTTTTCTTTTTTTTTGAGACAGAGTCTTGCTCTGTCACCCAGGCTGGAGTGCAGTGGCATGATCTTGGCTCACTGCCAGCTCCACCTCCCAGGCTCAGGCCATTCTTCTGTCTCAGCCTCCCAAGTAGCTGGGACTACAGGCATCCCCCGCCCCACCACCACACCCGGCTAATTTTTTTTGTATTTTTCAGTAGAGACGGGGTTTCACCGTGTTAGTCAGGATGGTCTCGATCTCCTGACCTCATGATCTGCCCGCCTCGGCCTCCCAAAGTGCTGGGATTGCAGGCGTGAGCCACTGAGCCCGGCTGCTCCTACTCTGCACTTTTCCTTTGCTGCATTTATTACAATTGGTAGTTGTGTATTTATTGTATGATTATCCATTGAATGTCTGTCTCCCTTAGGACACTGTAAGCTCCATGGAGGCAGGGGCCATATCCATTCTGTTCAATACTCAATACCCTGTCTGCAACACAGGGCTTGGCATGTGGTAGGCACTCAGTAACACTTGTGGGATGATTATTAATGTCCTGATGTTAATTGCAAAAGTGCAGGCAGTCCATAAATTGATCGTTTACTTTCAAATCAGCGCTATCACTTTTTGAAGCATCTTCCTTTCACTAGTTTTTTTTTTTTTTTTTCTTTTTCTTTTTGAGACATAGTCTTACTTTGTCACCCAGTTTGGAGTGCAGTGGAATGATCTCAGCTCACTGCAACCTCCACCTCCTAGATTGAAATGATTCTCATTCTTCCGCCTCCTGAGTAGTTGGGACTACACTCACATGTCATCAGACCCAGCTAATTTGTTGCATTTTGGTAGAGACAGGGTTTCACCATGTTGGCCAGGCTGGTCTCGAACTCCTGACCTCAGGTGATCCGCCTGCCTCGGCCCCTCAAAGTGCTGGGATTACAGGAGTGAGCCACCGTGCCCAGCCCTCTGTAGTTACTTTGATGCAGGTTATTACTGAGATATTTTGGGCATTCCACTGGCCTGCTGGGAAGAAGCGGACAGAAACAGTTGCTTGCTTTTTGCCCCCAGCTTTGCTGATGGGGCTGGCAGAAGATATGCTGAGCTAGGAAAGGTCAAATCATCAGAGAGTCTGGGAGGTGGGAAAAGCTGGACAAAGGAAAAGAATGACCTCGGGATCTTCCTGTCGGTACTTCCTGTCTCCCCAGGAAGTGTCAGTCAGAGATTTTCAGGAAAGGGTGTTGTCATGGTAACCTGAATTGGCTCTTCCCCATCAGGCTGTGTGGGGACAAGTGCCCTCATGTGCCCCAGCTGTCCCCGGGCTTGGTGGAAGAGGGCAGTCAGTTTGAGTTTTCTGACGCACTGTGGAAAATCCAGAGCCGGCAATGTCTGGGACAACAGAACCGGCGACAGCATGCGGCAGGGATTCAAGTCCAGAATGCGGTGGAACCTGTTATGAACTAATTAAAATTTAATCTGCTAAAGCCATTTTCTTCATCATTTGGGAACCTTCTCTTGACTTCAGCAAGTTCCAAAGAGCCTCTCAAATAGAGGATGCTATATTTTTGCACTTTTTATCTCTGTGTATTAGATTTCACCACCCCCCCCCCAAAAAAAAACTCTTTTAAAAAACGAACTCTAGATAGAGTAGCCATATAATTTATCATCCAAACTGGGACGCTTTTGAGAGTGAAAAGAAGTGCTATTAATAATTACTCTGGGATAATAGATATAAACTGGGCTGTTCTAGGGAAATGCGGAGGCATCGTCAAGGAAACTATAGGGTCAGGGACTGATCAAATGCATCCACTGGGCTGAAAGCCTCAGGCAGAAGGAGCTCTGTCTGTGTGACTCTTGTGCCTTGCAAAGTGCTTGGTCTACAGTGAATGCTCAGACTTACTCAGTAAGTCCACAGTTATCCTGGGTGTGCTTTCTGAACAGAAAATAGGCGGGATTGCAGAGTGAACCCAGACGTTCCTTGCAATTTCACAGCCGCAAAGGGGAATCTGTGTTCCTGCAGCTCAGGCAGGTACAGGAAGCATAAGCATCTGTGTATTCTGTATTTACTGGTTCCTAACTGCTAGCAGTTAATTGCCATCTGTTGACACGCCCTGAGGGGGAATGTTAAGCAGTTCTTGACATCTGCATATATATTCTCTGCCTACATATTTTACTAACTCTTGTTAATGGGACCCATTTCCTCAAATCCATGCTACTGTGCCCCTAATTTCGTAAAATATACGTACCCGGTGTCAACCTTTGGGGTTGAATGGGCAAAAATGCCCTCCTCAACTGTTCCCAACACAAAGAAATGCTAAATGCTTGAGATGATGGTTACCCTAAATACCCTAATTTGATAATTACACATTGTATCAAAATATCACACCTACCCCATCAATATGCACAGTGATTATGTATCAATAAAAAAACGGAAAAAAACAATTCCCTTCCGGGTCCGCCAGAGATGCTAACTGCAGACCGGGTCCTGCCCAGACTCGCCAGCCCCTCCGTTTCCCACCCCTCCTCCACCCGGAAGAGTGAAATGGTCCGCTGACCCCTGAGGAGCAAAACGGCATGTTCGGCCTTTTTAGAGGTTATGGACACTCTGAGTGACACCGAGCCCAAGACTCCAACAGCAAGTCCGGCAGCCCCGGAGCACAGGGGCGAGGCTGGGCCTTGTCTCAGCCATTCACGTGTAACCTGGCCCTGAAACTGACCAGCTCCAGCGCCCTCCTTCCTCCTGCCCGCCAGGCGCTTCGTGTTCTTCCCATGTCTTGGGAGAGATCCGTCTCCTTTGACAGACTCAAGATTCCAGGCCGAACTTTCCCATGCCACCGTCCCTCAAAATAGCCCCAGCCGAGCTGTATTTATAGCCGTGTGAGACTCTAATGGGCCAATTTGTTTGAATTTCCACTGCTTTTGTGTTGAACTTACCCCTCTCCTGTGGGCAGTCTCTTCAGGCCTTTATTGATGGGGTGTGTGAGGACGGCGTAGGCCGTGTTCAAGATGGTAGCTCTATAGAGCGTGGGGGCTGTTTTGCATATTTACTGTTCTTTAAAGCCGGTTTTTTGAGAGAGAGAAAGAGACAGAGAAAGAGGTTTCTGTAAGTAGCCCGGACAATGAGAACAAGACCGGCTGTATGCCAAGCACGGGATCCCGGCCAAAACACATATCATTAGCTTGGACCAGCTATAAGCAAGGAAATGAGAAACATATGCTAGGAGCAAGGTTAGGAGTGAAGGACCATGGGTCATTGACAGTCGCCCTAAAACTTTTCCCTTGTTCTTCAGCTGTGGCCTGGCGGTGTCAAATGTCATTTCGACTGCCTTCATTTCTCATGGTGGTGCTGCCTGTGGGTTTTTTTTTCTTTCTTTCTTTCTCCCCCTGCTGTTTCCTGATGGGACTTTTTTTTTTTTTTTTTTTTTTTTTTTTGGGAGGGGAAAAGAGAACAGGCAGGGAAGGTCTTGGGTGATAGTTTTTCTCAGTTCTGGGAAAATAACCTTGTTTCCTGTGATGCGCTCTTCAATTCCTCACTTTCTGTGAAGCAACGATGTCTCTGGCTTTGGGATCCTTACTGGTTTGAGAGGGGAAGACTAAGAGGAGGCTTTTAAAGCAGTTCTTGCTGTTTCTTTCCTAAATATAATTAGATGCGCCTCATTACCTCACACTGAAGGACTTTTGTACTTTTTCGAGCTGTGTTTTCTGAGATCTTCCGTGGGCGACGGCTGGTCCTTTCCACTTGCAGTTGATTGCATTAGCAGGTATTCCCCCCACCCTCCCCCTGACCCTCCTGCCCCGGCATATTTGTCGTCTCTTCTTGCTCTCCCCAAGATATCTGGAGTTGATTTTGTGAGTCCGAAGGCCACACCCAGGGAGTCTGCTTGTGCCTGAACGTGTTGAAGGGTCTGGATTCCTTTGGCCCTTCCCAGTTTCCCTTTTCCCCACCTCATTCGTTTTCCTGAAAGTCTTCCCTGGACAGTTTACTAACAAAGCTCTGCTCTCTTGCACTCCAAGGTCAGGACCCCTGTTCTCTATAAAACCCAGATGAAGAACTGTATCCATGCAACTCAGAGGCAGTCCCTGGAGAGCATCCCGTGTAGCTACTGTTCTGAAGCCGACCACAACCACCCAGGAAACTCACCAGGCTCCGACACCCAGGTTTGGTCAAAGTCACAAGATAGCCACGGATATACCCAGCCATTCCCATGAAGGGAACGCTGTAGAAGTGGGGGCGCAGGGCAGTTGCAAGCCTGTATGGCAGAGAGGGGAAGGAAGAAAATGCTCTCCCATAAACCCCTTTGGACCGTCATTCCTTTAAGATTTAGGGAATGGTGTTGGGGTGGAACCACGTAAAATAATTAAAACATTCGGTCCCTGTTTATCTTTTGCTTCCTTCTCTGGGCCTTGTTCTGAAAGTAAACTTTGCAGTTAGTTTCCGGGCTCCCAAAATTCCCAAGTGTGTGAGTGTCCTCAAGGCTTTGGGCAGAGTTAATGATTGGCTTGCAGTTCGCTGGACCTGTTTCCTCCAGGTGAGCCACCTTTTTTTCCTTCGCTTCAGTTTCTGGGTAGCAGACTTCTCTTCTCTGCATGGAGACCTTCCTGGCCACAGGAGGAAACCTCACTTTCTGATGCCTTCTAAGGCCCCAGTGGATCAGGAGTGGGTGGTGTGTGTGTTCACAACAACAACAACAACAAAAAGGAGGAATAAGAACTGCCAAACCGCAACATGCAAGCAATGGGTATTTGAGTTTTATATTGACAGCGAGGCAGGATCCTGGTCAGATGCCTGAAACTCTTCCAATTTCAAGGAATCTATTCTGCGACTCTCTCTCTTCCCTCTCTTTAGTGGTAGAAGGAGGCTGGTATTAGGTTTGAGTTCATGTGTTTTCTTTTTGCATCCTCACTGCTTGGGCTGCCTCTCAAATCTCCATGCAGCCAAAACCTGCCTCCAACCCACCATTTCCTGTCATCTCCTCTGCTGTAACCCTCCTGGCCCAGTCACATCTCCTCTTGCTGGAAACCCGTAATGCCTTCTAAATGGTCCCCGCACTTCTTCTCCTGACCCATTGCAGTCTGCTCATCAATGAGCAGCCCAGAGGGATCCTTTAAAAACCCAAATCAGGGCCGGGTGTAGAAGCTCATGCCTATAATCCCAGCATTTTGGGAGGCTGAGGCGGGTGGATCACTTGAGGTCAGAAGTTCAAGACCAGCCTGGGCAACATGGCAAAACCCCGTCTCTACTAAAAATACAAAAAAAATTAGCCAGGCATGGTGACACATGCCTATAATTCCAGCTACTCAGGAGGCAGGAGAATTGCTTGAACCTGGGAGGTAGAGGCTGCAGTGAACTGAGATAGCGCCACTGCACTCCAGCCTGGGTGACAGAGCAAGACTCCCTCTCAAAACCAACCAACGAACCAATCAAACACCAGAATCAGATTAAGCCCATTTCCCTGGTGAAAACCCCACTGGCTGGGCGCGGTGGCTCACACCTGTAATCCCAGCACTTTGGAAGGCCGAGGTGGGTGGATTACTTGGGGTCAGGAGTTCGAGACCAGCCTGGCCAACATGGTGAAACCCCGTCTCTACTAAAAATACAAAAATTAGCTGGGCGTGGTGGCTCATGCCTGTAATCCCAGCTACTTGGGAGGCTGAGGCAGGAGAATCACTCGAACCCAGGAGGCAGAGGCTGCAGTGAGCTGAGATTGCACCACTGCACTCTAGCCTAGGCAACAGAGTGAGACTCTGTCTCCAAAAACAAAAACAAACAAACAAACAAACAAACAAAAACACTGGTGGCCACTGCCTGCTTCTCCAACTTGGTCTTGAGCCATCTCCCCTTCACCCTTTATGTTCTAGCCACACTAGCCTCATTTTCATCACCAGTAGAGTAGGGATGTGACAACGCCTGCTCAGAGGGCTGGGGGAGTAAATGCATTAACACACACAAAGCATCTAGACCAGGGTCTGGCCGTGATAGGTGCTCGATAAAGGGAAGTGCCATTAACAGTTTACTTCTTTGAATTTGCCAAGGACTTTTCCCGCTTCAAGGCCTCATAAAGCCTCTGTCACTTATCATTTCCCCTTTATATGGCTGGCTCTTTATTATCCTTTGGGTTTAAGTTTACATGTTAACTCTTTAGAGATCTTCTCTAACCAGTCTATTCAAATACACTCCCAACCCTTGAACCCCCATTCCCATTATTTTCTCCTACAACACCCTGTCTGTTTCCTTCAAAGCACTTTTCCCAACTTGGGATGGCATATGATTTGCTTACTTGGAGGGGCAGGGCTATGTCTAACAATCTTATCTAGCACAAGGAATATTTGTGGAATGAATGCATAAATGAATGAATATAACTCCTTACCTTTCTTCTTCTAATACCAGAGCCATCCCCAACCCACCTTGTCGGCTATGCTAACTCTTCTCTCCAAATCCTGTATTTACTTATTCTCTCATCCTGTTGCATTATTGACTCTGGTCTCCTGGCAATGGAAAAATCTCTAAACCATCTAGCACCGTCCCATCACTCTAGGAGGCTCACACTTTCATTTATATGTAAATGATAAATAATAGAATGTGTAATGCCCAGAATAAGTTCAATGACTAATGACTCCTCATCTGCCAAGTCAGAAGGGTTTGGGGATGAATTAACTCATCATCTACCATTAAGAGATCAATGTCGATACAATTACTCCATGAATATCTAAGATCAGGTATCTTATAGTGCTACCTGAAAGTCTGAAGTGATGGTAGGAAGTCAAGTGCAGGTGAAAGCATAGTTCCCATTTTTGTTCCTTATCACCTCCCTTTATGCGAGTACACTGCATTATATTGAAGCTGTGTAATGTGAGCTAAGGAGGGGTAACCTGACCTGTCCTCATGAATCTCTCTTTCTCGCTCTCATAGCCAAGAACACCAAGATGGAAAATGCCCTTGGCGAATTTTTTATTATTTATTGATTGATAGCCTTCTTCTTCTTCTTTTTTTTTTTTTTTTTCTTTAAGCCTCTATGCATTTTGCTAATTACTTCTCTGGAAATCATTTCACTTTACCATTCTCCAGAATGCTGCCACCTTTGGGAAGGAATGTGGCAGTGTGATAAAATGTAGGCTAGACAAGAGCTAAGAGTGGAGAAAAGTCTTCTCCTTGATGTGCTGGTCCAGCCCTACCCTGCCATCTAATATGCTGGGAATGCAATGATGTAATAATGACAACAAGCACAAGGCTTGCATCAGAGCAATTTTTTTTCATCCACAGAATAAGCATAAAGAAAAGTGCTTTCATCATTCATCTTTGGCCCCACCTAGATTTGCAGCATCAGCATGACTAAGTCATGGAAGCAAGCTGATTTCATCAGCACATTGGAGGTACTCCGTCCAATTAATGTGACTTGAAGGTGACATTTGTATATCCCTCAGACCAACATACTCAATGACGCAAGTTATTAGAAAAAGCCCAAATAACGATGAATTCCTAAAATTACTATCTGCACTCCAGCCTGGGGGACAGAGCAAGACTCCATCTCAAAACCAGCCAACCAACCCAGCAACCAACCAACCAAATACCCAAGTCAAATTCAAATTGAGTGAGATAATGGTTGGAGGGAAAATAAACATATCTTCCATTCTATGCCAAAGAGGTTCCAGTGGTTTGTAGATATTTGAATCGGTAGCAGATAAATGGGGTTTTTTGAAATGAACTTTCTAGAATCTTATAGTGAAAACTTGGGAAACAAAAGAGAATGCTAATGTTAAAGGGGAAGGAGAAAATGTTTCTTTAATGTGACATATATCATCCTAATGGCACCTTACATTTAGAGATTACTTTTCTTTGAAAGCATATGAAACATTATGTGCACAGCATTGTGAGCCTCAAGAATATAGGTATCCCTGCTTTAAAGATGGGAAGAACGGATTCACAGATGTGACCTTTCCCAAAATACACAGAACACTGGCATACAGCCAGTATGGTTGTATTACCATTCAGGAGTTGCTGTGTTTCCACAGATCTCAGACTAGACCAAATGCATTTTTTTGGGTAGTGGACTTGAATAGAAGAGGCAGCCAGTTCCTATTTAACTGAACAAATGAAGTAAAGTTGATTGTGTTTCTACTACATATAAAGAGTAGGAAAGGCATAGGCCTTGTTCTAAAGGAATTTATAGCTTAGTGGAGGAGACAGACATACGAGCTCACTTTAATGCAAAGCACTGTTAAATAAAGCATTGAGCAAAGGACACTGGCAATTAGTTGCGGAGGCACAGTAGGGAAAGAGCTGCTGTGAACAGGGGCCGCTATAACAGTCAGCCGCACGTGAGAAACAGACCCATCAGTCGGGGCAGGCTACCTCCCTGCAGGCATCAGGGAATCCTTCTAGCTTCCTTATTCAGAGCCGAAATCTACCTATCTGTAGCTTCCACCGTGTGCTTCTAGCTTTGTCCTCTGAAGCAATGTAAACTAGTTTAATCCCTCTCCCACATACCATCCTTCAAAATTCTAAATGTAGATAACATTTTTTTTTTTTTTTTTTTGAGACAGGGTCTCACTCTGGAATACAGTGCTGTGATCTTGGCTCACTACAACCTCTGCTTCCCCAGTTCCAACAATGTTCCTGCCTCAGCCTCCTGAGTAGCTACGATTACAGGCACCCGCCACCATACCCAGCTAATTTTTTGTATTTTTAGTAGAGATGGGGTTTCACCATGTTGGCCAGGCTAGTCTCGAACTCCTGACCTCAAGTGATCTGCCTGCCTCGGCCTCCCAAAGTGCTGGGATTGCAGGCATGAGCCACTGTGCCTGGCCATAGATGACATTTCTTTCCTTTTCCCCAGTGCCCCTACCCCAAAGACTCCACCATTTTCCTATTTTGGATTAAATGTACCAATTTCTTCAACTCATTTGCCTATGGCATGATTCCCCAGTCCTTCACTCTCTGGCATTCTTCTCTTGATAAATTCTACTTTATTCATGTTCATCCTTAAACATGGCATTGAAAATTCAACACAATATTTTATTTTATTTTTATTTTTGTTGAGACCAGGTCTCACTATGTTACCCAGGCTGGTCTCAAACTTCTGTCCTCAAGCGATCCTCTCACCTTAACCTTCCAAATAGCTGGGATTACAGGCACAGAAGTATGGCAGAAGCAATATAACATTTTAGACATGTGTTGACTAGTGAGTCAGTTCTGCCCTGTTATCCGTCCTTCCATCCTGCCACCTATCCGTTCACCCATCCATTCATGCTCCCACCCACCCAACAATACGTAAATAAGCTTTTGTGATATGAGGCACTGTTTAGCTACTACAGGGGATACAATGATTAAAATTGTAAATGAAAGTCAAATTGAGTGAGATAATGGTTACAGGGAACCATGCTCACACACCAACACAACCAAAGATTTTATTAGTTTTTTTGGCAGCCGTAACTCATACAGTTAGCATCTACTGACCTTGTGGATACCTGGACTGCTAACATATTCTCACCAAATTTATGCTTACACAGATTGCCCGTGTTTGGTGGCTTGGCATTTGATTTCTGGAACCAAAGTTCAGCACTTATATTCATTTTACCATTTTAAGTTTCAGTCGACTGTTTAGTTCATTGAGATCTTTTGGGAATCTAGATCCTGTCCTCCAACGTCAAACCATTCCTTTTATTTCTGGGCCACCTACAATTAAACAAGTAGCTTAGCACAGAACCTTGGGCCTTTCAAGACAGCTTTGACTCCACTCCCCTCCATGACTATCAAGTTTTCATTTCTCTGACTATCAAGGAGCTCATGAACACTTTTGGTCAAAGGTGATATTGAAATCAGGATGCTGAGTGCCCAAAGAATGTTATAAATTTACTAGCACAAATACCAAACAAATAAGTGCATTAATTAAAAAAAAAAAAATAGTAGAACTAAGTACCAGGCCTTATCCAACCCCATTTTTGTAGAGGGCTCAATGTGCTCATGTGGAAATTGGCAGCTTTAGAAGGTTAGGGAAGGAGGGTCTCTCTGCTCAACTTAGAGATACTAAATCAGGAGATGAAGTCTCCAACTTGTCTCCGGGGCTACAGGGAATGAATAACAGTGTCCTTTATAAGCATCTTGGATTTCTGCTTTTTAAATGAAATCCACTGGGCCCTATCAGTCTGTGGTTTGTCTGCTCTGCTTTTAGCAAACTCGAGATGGGGTTGCGCCATGATTGGTCTGAGCATTTTGCCCTTCAGAAGGGGGACTCACTGACCCCTGACCACAGCCTTGTCATACAGAGTGTGTCAGAGGCGGTCCAATTACCTAAGAGGACTGAGAAAAATCAAACAGAGCTCGGGCACAATGAAGGGAAAAAACACACAGCAGGCCCAGCTTTAGCTCCACTGCTTGAATTACCACTATGTCAATAGAAGGTGATAAATCAAGGGAGATATTTACTGATTAAAATTACAGACTCCTACGGGAAACTGTATAAACAGATTGAAGAACAAAGCCTGCAGGGACTGAGACCAGCCGAATCCATCCAGGCTTTGGCCAGTCATTCCTGTTTCTAGCCAACTCTTGGACCCAGGGGTCATCGAGAGAGCAAGTTGCTCCACGAAACGCAGGCTTGCTGTACACAGATCCAAATATTTGTAGGGAAAATTTAAAGGCGTGTTGGGAAGAGATTCAGGGCTCATATCCATTCATAAGGAATGCTCTTATTTCATTCTTCTCTTTATTATTATTATTATTTTTTTGCGTTTACGCTGAAGTTTGGTCTAGACTCACTAGAAAGACTCAGAAAACTGCTCTGTATACCCTGCCGGCCAGCAGAGGTGCTGAGGCTACAAATGCGGAAGGGAGGTAGATATAGCAGACATGAGTGGGCACGAAGCCACGCCTATCAGAGGTTCAAGACTTGCATGTAGTGCCAATCAGCTTTCTATGCCAATCCACCGTGTTTACCCTCTCTGGGGTGCTCATGTTGGTGTTTCCAGGGGAAATGAATCTCTGCTCTGCCACCCGAGTCCCTCAGTGTGTATCACATGCTTACTGTCATTCTGCCTTTTTTTTTTTTTTTTTTTTGAGACAGAGTCTTGTTCTATAGCCCAGGCTGGAGTGCAGTGGTGCTATCTCAGCTCACTGCAACCTCCACTTCCCGGATTCAAGCGATTCTTGTGCCTCAGCCTCCTGAGTAGCTGGGATTACAGGTGTGCACCACCACGTCCAGCTAATTTTTGTATTTCTAGATGACACAGGGTTTCACCATTTTGGTCAGTCTGGTCTCAAACTTATGGCCTCAAATGATCCACCTGCCTCAGCCTCCCAAAGCGCTGGAATTATAGGCGTGGGCCACCGTGCCCCACTCATTGTGCTTCTTTAAATGGCATTCTCCTTGAGTAAGAGAAATATCTTTTGGGAACGTCGTGGAGTAATTTGTGTAAGTAGGGGTTTAGAAGCAAGGCTGTGGCTAGTTTTGTTTGTTTGTTTGTTTTGTTTTGTTTTGTTTTGAGACTGAGTCTTGCTCTGTCGCCAGGTTGGAGTACAGTGGCTTGATCTCGGCTCACTGCAACCTCCGAATCCCTGGTTCAAGGGGTTCTGCTGCCTCAGCCTCCTGAGTAGCTGGGATTACAGGCATATGCTACCATGCCCAGCTAATGTTTGTATTTTCAGTAGAGACAAGGTTTCTCCATGTTGGCCAGGATGTTCTCGATCTCCTGACCTACTGATCCACCTGCCTCGACCTCCCAAAGTACTGGGATTACAGGCATGAGCCACTGCGCCCAGCCAGCTGCAGCTAGTTTTTAGAGCTCCATGGATTTCTTCTTCTCAGCTCTGCCTGTGGGAGTAGGACCATCACCCCAAACCACTGTATCCCGATAAAAGGCAATATAGGTTTATGTCTGATGAATGGGGGAAACCCGCAAGAGGCTGTTTAATGTCACCACTGGCTCCATTATTCATGAATAGTCTTGGGGTTAAATTTTGCCCTTGTAACCCAAGTTCTATCCCCTCTTCTTGTGCCCTTGACTGTGAATATACAATCATCACTTAAAGAGAACTGAGCAAACGTGTTCTGGGACAAATGGGCTTTAATGAGTAGGAGGTGGGAAATGATCATCTATGCAATGTCAAGAAGTAACAGAAGTATGTTGGGGATATAGTTCCCATCAGGGCCCCTGTGTGTGGCTGGGCGTTCTGTGGACTATGTAAAGGCATCAGCTGAAGGCGCAACTGTGGGCTGAAAGCAGTTGACGTTCTACCTGCCAATCTGCCATGCATGCCCTGACGCAGGGTGGCATCCACTGAGAGGGACAGGTAACTTTTTCTTCACACCAAGGAGAAGTTGGTTATTCAAGCCGGCAGCTCCTTGAGTTTTGTCTACTGAGCAGGAGCACTTTTTTCTAATTGTTCCTCCGGAGGAGGGCATCTTGTTTCATATGATACAAGGGTACAGAATAGGCTAGACAAGGCTCAGAATCTTCTGACCTTTTCCTCAGAACCGGGAGGAAGTGTAGGTGAAGAAGATCCCAACTAGAGCATTCAGAAGTTCATCCTCTAAAACAGTATGGAGGACCGGGCGTGGTGGCTCATGCCTATAATCCCAGCACTTTGGGAGGCCACAGTGGGCAGATCACCTGAGGTTTGGAGTTCGAGACCAACCTGGCCAACATAGTGAAACCCTATCTCTACTAAAAATACAAAACTCAGCTGGATATGGTGGCGCACGCCTGTAATCCCAGCTACTTAGGAGGCTGAGGTGTTAGAATGGCTTGAACCTGGGAGGGAGAGGTTGCAGTGAGCCGAGAGATCATGACATTGCACTCCAGCCTGGGTGGCAGAGCAAGACACTGTTGCAAAACAAAACAAAAAGACAGTATGGAGATTTCTCAGATAACTAAAAATAGAACTACCATCCGATCTAGCAATCCCACTACTGGGTATCTACCCAAAGGGAAATAAATCATTACATCAAAAAGACACGTGCATTCATGTATTTATCATAGCAGTATACACAATAGCAAAGACCTGAAATCAACCTAAGTGTTATCCAATGGAGAACTGGATAAAGAAAATGTGTGTATATACCATGGAATAATATTCAGCCATCAGAAAAATGAAATCATGTCTTTTGCAGCAACATGAATAGAACTAGAGGCCATTATCCTGAAATAGCTAAAAAACAGAAAGTCCAATACTGCATGCTCTCACTTCTAAGTGAGAAATAAACAATGGGCACCCATGGACACACAGGTTAGAATCACAGACACTGTAGACTGCGAAAGGCGGGAGGGTAGGAGGGGACTGAGGGGTGAAAAATTACCTCTTGGGGCTGGGCGTGGTGGCTCACGCCTGTAATCCCAGCACTTTGGAAGGCTAAGGTGGGTGGATACCTGAGGTCAGGAGTTCAAGACCAGCCTGACCAATATGATGAAACCTCATCTCTACTAAAAATACAAAAATTAGCGGGGCATGGTGGTGGGCACCTGTAGTCCCAGCTACTCGGGAGGCTGAGACAGGAGAATTACTTGAACCCAGGAAGTGGAGGCTGCAGTGAACCAAGATCGTGCCACTGCACTCCAGCCTGGGCGACAGAGTGAGACTCTGTCTAAAACAAAAAACAAAAATTACCTCTTGGGTACAATGTTCACTACCTGGGTGATGGGAACACTAAAAGCCAGACTTCATCACTGTGCGATATATGCATGTAAGAAGCCTGCATGTGTACCCTCTAAATATATAAAAACACACATACACACACACACACAAAAAAAAAAAAAAAAAGAAAAAAGAAAAAAGAGAGACGTTCACCCTTTGCCTTTTAAAAGGCAGCAGTGAATAATAAAATGTCTGGAGAACGATCCTGGCTGGCTCTGTGGTCCTTTCGCAACTGGTTTACTGTAAAGTGAGGTGCGTGTTTCTTTGTGTTTCCCCCCTGAAGGGATCCATCCAGTGTTGCCTGTCTGAATGAGTGAACTCCTTGTCCAGGGCTGTCACTGAACCCCTCTTTCCATCAGCCTCTCGAGATGGTTGTTGCTACTGCCCAGACGTCACACGCTGTCTTACGTTCCGGAAAACTCTGCGCTGTCCTTTATTATGATTACTTTTTCCTAAAGGAAGTTATGTTTATAGCTGCTGCACCTGACTGCTCTGCCCTCTGCGAGCCTCCTCTGAATGGTTTCCAGGGTGCGTCCTTATCTGTGAGCTGAAGTGCGTTTTGGAGATGGGGAGAAATCATGATTTCGGGAGCTGGGAAGGCTCCTGAGAACCGTGGGGGCGCTCTGATCTCGTTCTTATACTCTGCTTGCTGAAAAAACCTCTTTGCCCTGGAATATCATGGCCCGGAGCCCT
Source organism: Piliocolobus tephrosceles (assembly GCF_002776525.5). Classification (NCBI taxonomy): domain Eukaryota; kingdom Metazoa; phylum Chordata; class Mammalia; order Primates; family Cercopithecidae; genus Piliocolobus; species Piliocolobus tephrosceles. The sequence continues at coordinate 55,959,207 of NC_045450.1, read as the reverse complement.
TTACATTAAAAACAGTTGTGAAACTGGCAGCAATTTAGAACTTTTGTCAGCGCATGAATCTGTGAAGAGCAGAGCCTCAGGGATGCGGGCCATGTGTCTCTAAAGAGGCCTGGTCTGGCTTTGAGCGCCCCAAGCTTTTGGTCTACTGCCTCTTTTCTCTCCTAGAGGTATATGGGCTCTTTCGGGTTGTGACCAGACCCTCCCTTCTGACCTCACCATCTACCCTGTCCCACCTCCAGGGGTGCTAGGGCTTGCCACGTGGCTCAGTGGTGTCACCAGTGTTTCCCCAGGTCAGTGATGGATGCATCCAGGCAGGGGCCCACACCTCTACTTTCAGAGGGATCAAGAGACAGCAATGCAGCTACCTACAGACTTTTGCAGCCAATGTGAATCCAAGCCTGGAAGACCAACGAGGGTTTTATGGAAGACATTTTTGTCAGTTTCCAAGAGAAGGCAGTGGAAGTGGAAATGCCAGACAGACAATAAAATAGTGAGGTGAGGATGAGCCAGTCAAATTCCTTCTTTGTGTTTATGGCTTGGCTACTTCTAAGCCAGGAGGTACGCTGCCACTGCCCAAGTGGGGATTTATTTCAAATGGGCTCAGCCAGAGGGAAGGGCAGGTCGTGAGCCTGTGGGGCAGGTGGAGAGTCAAAATCTTGACTCTTCCTAGGAAAAGCCTTTCTAGCGACACTCTCCCTAGCATTCCGGCCACCCCAGTGTGGGGTTCTTGCTTGCAGGGTCCTTGAACATCCCCACCTGACTGGCATCTTTAATTAAAAAGTGAAATCCATTTGTAAGGATGAGGAGGCCCAAGGATTTGATGTCAGTAAAACCCTATTTGGGAGAAAAAAAATTTCAAACGTAAACCTGAAAACATAATTGTTCCCTTAATGAAATTCAGAGTGAATTTCAATTTTGACCTGAAATTCAACAGGTTATCCTGAGAAACATAAATTGATTATCTCCTGTGCGTGGAAGTAGGAACCAGGCTGGCGATATTGGCAGGGCCAGCGCACAGCAGATACTGTGTGCAAAGTTAAGGAACTTGCACCATCTGTTTTTTCTCTTTTGAGACAGGGTCTTAGTCACCCAGGCTGGAGTGTAGTGGTACGATCATAGCTCACTGCAGCCTTGACTTCCTGTGCTCAAGCAATCCTCCTGCCTCAGTCTCCCTGGTAGCTGGGACTACATGTACCATCTTTTATAGGCAGTGAATGTTTTAAAGAAGGGAGGACCTGAGTAGAGCTGTGCTTTATAAGAGCCATATTAGAATGATGTTGAGGGCATAGGTGATGGCTAATATTTCTTGAACACCTACTATGTGCCGGGAAGTGGGTTGTCTTATTATATGCATTCTCTTTTTAAATCCCCATGTTACCCTATGAGGTAAGCATTATTCCTGTCCTCATTTAACCGAATGGCAACCTGAGGTTCAGGGAGGTTGAGACACTTGCCCAACGTTGCACAGTTTGCAAGTGGCAGAACAAAGGGTGGAACCCAAGTCTAACTGAATCAAGAGCCCACACTCTTAACCACTGTAGATCAGACTGAATATATACAGTGTTTGCTTTATCAAGGAGTAAGCAAATGTCCTCCAAAAGCCATTCCTTTTGTGTGGAATGGGCAAACCTCTGGATTTGAGGGCATGAGACTCAGAGGTTGGGCTTGTCAGTTTTAGCACATAAAAATGCAAGACTGACTCCCAGTTAAATTTGAAGAATTGCTCTAATGAATTTTTGTAATGTGTTAAAAATAGCTGAATGCAGGACAATTTGGGCATTTTGACAAAGTGACTCATGATAGAAGACAAAATTATTAAGGACAGGACATGACTTGTACACATGGGCCCCCTAGATCCCCAACCACAGGGGTCCCCAATCCCCAGGCCACGGACCAGTACTGACTGGTCCATGGCCTGTCAGGAGCTGGACCACACAGCAGAAGGTAAGCGGTGCACACGCGAGTGAAGCTTCGTCTGTATTTACAGCTGCTCCCTATCCCTCTCATTACTGCCTTAGCTCCGCCTCCTGTCAGATCAGCTACGACATTAGATTCTCACAGGAGTGCAAACCCTTTTGGGAACTGCATATGCGAGGGATCTAGGTTGCGCACTGCCTGTGAGAATCTAATGCCTTATGATCTGTTACTGTCTCCCATCACCCCCAGATGGGACCATCTAGTTGCAAGAAAACAAGCTCAGGGCTTCCACTGATTCTATATGATAGTAAGTTGTATAATTATTTCATTATATATTACAAAGTAATTATAATAAAGTATACAATAAATGGAACAGGCTTGAATCATCCCAAAACCAGACCTTCTCACCATCCATGGAAAAACTGCCTTCCATGAAACTGGTCCCTGGTGCCAAAAAGGTGTGGGACTGCTGCCCTACCAGGTGTGTACCTTGGGTCTGTCACACCTTAGGCTGTGTGATCATGACTAGAACCCCCCTCACCCAGCCTCACTCTCTTCAACAGCAAAACACGGACAATAGCATTTGCCTGGTAGAGTTATTAGCGGGTGAACTGAGATGACATAAAATGCCCAGTAGTGTGCTAGGTATATAGTAGCTACTCAAGAAACACTTTGTGGCTCTACCAGGCAATTCCCTAGTTTCCAGGAAAAGTTTTTTTTTTTTTTTTTTCTTTTTTAACTCAGAACACTCAACTCCTATTGAGTGTTTTATGCATCAGAGAACTTGGCCTTTTCTTCATGAAAAAACATCTTTTAATGGGGGTCGCTTTTCGATGTTTCATGTATCCTGTATTTAAAAACACCAGCCATTTCTTTTAATGATAAAGTTGCTACACAAGTTAAAAAAAAATAGGGCAACAGAAACAATGCCCATTACATTATCTTCAGGCCTTTATTATGTAGGTATTAAATTTGACCTCAGAGGTCGTCACACTTGGAAAATGTTTCCATCTGTAGCACTCCATTCTCCATTCTGTCGGTTCAATTAAGCCTGAGAATTTAAATTATCTCTCTAACTCTAAAAATATGTACAGATACTACTGAAAGGGGAAACTATTTCAGGGCTTAGAAGAAATTCTGTGGGAGTGAATGTGCTCACAGCTTTCAGGCCAGAAAGGTTGACCCTTCCAGATCTTTGAAAGGTTGTGGAAAGACTGTAGAAATCAAATCAAATCAAGTCAAAATAGACAGCCTTTCTCTCAAGAAGAGGGTTTGGAAAAGAGGTGGAGGAATGGACAAGTTGTATGTCACACACACACACACACACACACACACACACACACACACTCAATGGGAAACGTATTTGTCTAAAAACATTAAATTAACAACTTCTTAGAGTGACAGTATTTCTTCCTTTCTTTCTCTTCTTTCCAGTTCATTCTTATCAGAATTCTGTCAGCTCTCAAACTGACATTTTCCTGTTCTGATCTTTTCTCAGATAGTAAAGAGGGATTTTTTTTTTTTTTTTTTTTTAAATTGGGCTGATGCAAACAGTGGATCAGCCTACAGAGAAACGTCAAGGACAGTTTGTAGTCCTAATCCCTGACCTCCCTGCCCTCTCCTAACTAGCTATTGACATTGAACTTAAAAACGCTGCAATGCTGAGATGAGATAATGTTTTAGAGGAAAGAGAAAAGGAGTGTGCTGAGACTCCTGCGGAGGATGGGGGCATTTCAGAAGTGAATGTGCTGCTGGCCTGTGAGTCAAACTTCAGGCTTTTCAAAGTTCAGTTTTGCTTAAAGTATCTGGTAAAGAAAACGGGTCTCATCCTTTAGACCAGAAATGGAGCAGGAGCGTCTCTTTGGATGGCAACGATTTGCCCTCTTTGGGTGATCCTGTCTGTTCACATGAAGTGGTGACATTTTCATGATGCTTGGTGTAGAGAAACTGTTGTGTAGTTTCTACATTGGACCAAGCACTCCTTTTCACTTCACCCACGTTGTATAACAGAGTTGTGCTTTGTAATGCACAGGTTTGGAATTTTATTTTATTTTTTTTTGAGACGGAGTCTCACTCTGTTGCCCAGGCTGGAGTGCAGTGGTGTGATCTCTGCTCACTGCAAGCTCCACCTCCCGGGTTCATGCCATTCTCCTGCCTCAGCCTCCCAGGTAGCTGGGACTACAGGCACCCACCACCACGCCCGGCTAATTTTTTGTACTTTTAGTAGAGATGGGGTTTCACCGTGTTAGCCAGGATGGTCTCGAGCTCCTGACCTCGTGATCCGCCCACCTCGGCCTCCCAAAGTGCTGGGATTACAGGCGTGAACCACTGTGCCTGGCCCAGGTTTGGAATTTTTAACAGGGATATCTTTATTATTATTATTTTCTTTTTAAGAGACAGAGTCTGGCTGTCTCACCCAGGCTGCAGTGCAGTGGCACAATCATACCTCACTGCAGCCTCGAACTCCTAGGTTGCAGTAATCCTCCTGCCTTGGCCTCTCAAAGCACTGAGATTATAGGCATGAGTCACCAGGCCTACCCCTTAAAAGGGATCCCTAAAGGGACTTTTGCAGCCATTTCAAAATAGAGAAGGAAAAAGAACCTTGCTAATACTTTGTCTGGATCCCTTCGTCCTCTCGAGCTGATGAGCTTCCGTCCACTTTCCTGTGAAGATACTCTCACCTGAAATGGTGAATTTGACTTGCTTCCTCTCTAGCGGGGGAACAGGGATAAAGAGAGAAACAGTTTTTTTCAGAAAACCCTGGCTAAACTACTGTGAAGTCACCTGCCCTTGTTTTCCTATCACTTTGTCCTGCATGTTGTAGAATAAAGCCCTGGCATCTCTGAAAATATTTCCCCTATTTTGCTACTGGTTGGAAAGGTGGCTCTGTTGACTGGTGACCAACCCAGAAGAAAACCTGGGAGAGAAAATGTTAGATTCCCAGGCGTAGGATTTGTTTAGTTTCAGAATAAATCCTGAAATACCTAGATTCTCTCTTTTTCCCCTATGGATGTCTATTTACAGGGAAGTTAGAGTCTGGATATTTCTTTTTTTTTTTTTTTTTTTTGAGATGGAGTCTTGCTCTGTCGCCTAGGCTAGAGTGCAGTGGCACCGTCTTGGTTCACTACAGCCTCCGCCTCCTGGGTTCAAGTGATTCTCCTGCCTCGGCCTCCCAAGTAGCTAGGACTACAGGCGTGAGCTACCACACCTGGCTCATTTTTGTATTTTTAGTAAAGACAGGATTTCACCATATTGACCAGGCTGGTCTCAATCTCTTGACTTTGTGATCCACCTGGTTCAGCCTCCCAAAGTGCTGGGATTACGGGCATGAGCCACCGCACCTGGCTATGTCTGGATATTTCTAAGAGGCAGTATGTTATCCTGCTTAACACAAAAGGGCAAAGACATTCTCCAATAACTCTACCTTCTAGAAGCTCCTGGGCCACACCCCGTGGATTCCAAACCCTTTCCAGGCATGCCAAAGGCCAGGGAGCAGCTAGCAGAATTCTAATCACATGATCATTGTTCACTGGGGTGGGCAGACACCACTGTCTCTGCTTCCTTTACGTTCATTGCTTGAGACACTTGAAATTAGGCCTGACATAGCAATAACAAATGTACTATAGGGAACGAGCCGGCACTGGGCCCTAGGGAATGATCTAGAAGACTTAATAGGTCTTTTCCGTCTTTAATTTCCATGGTTCTAAATATGCTGGCTGCTTATAAAGCGGAAGATTGATTTTCAGGCAGACCGGTTAGTTTTGGAAGCAGTGAGTGGAGAGGATTTGGCTTTTTGCAGCCATGTTCCTTGATGCCCACTTTAGGCCAGATGTGGTTTCTGAGGGCAACCCTGGCATCTCTCCTTTCGCCTCTCTTTGGTAGGGAGCAAATGGGGAAGAAGTGGTCTTGGGCATTCCCTCTGACCTCACCAACCAGGTATGAGTGTCTCTGTGTACTGGGGACGACTCCTTGTCTGTATCGTGAAAGTGTAAGGACTGGGCAGGCATGGTGGCTCATGCCTGTAATCCTAGTGCTTTAGGAGGCTGAGGCAGGAGGATCACTTGAGCCCAGGAGTTCAAGACCATCCTGGGCAACATAGGCAGACCCTCGTCTCTAAAAAAAAATTTTAAAAACTAAAAGCCTAAAGAACACAATTGAGAAATGGAGGTGATGTTATGGGCTCACCAACATCTCACATCCACTCTTGAAATAAGCCAAGTGCTCAGAGTCAGTGGTGAGCCTCCCTAGGAAAGAGTCTTTTTGTTTCTTCATAAGATAGAATGAACATCTTGACCATTCCTTATCTGAGGCCAAGGGACTAAGACTCACCCTAAGAAACACACCTTTGGAAGCAGGAAGCTGCTGACACGTGCAATGGTGCAACTTTGTATTACACAGCTGGTGAATTCATTTTGGAAGTGGCTGTTTGGGGGAAGAAGTTGCTGTTTTTCTTTTGGTAATTGTTCCCATTGGCTTCCCTCACCCCCATCCCCACTATGATGCAAGGAAACAATTATAGGCAATAAAAAAGGCACAGCTAAGTTTAGAGAGAATGGGGACAGGCCCTAGGAGTTTCCAAGTTTTCTTTGAGCTCACACATAGATTGCCTTTTTCTGGACATGGGAAAGAAGAACAATTTCAGTTTTTCCAGCCATAAAACAGGGACCTTAATGATTGCTTGCATCACAGAAAATGTGGTAAGGACGAACTAGCTCACATTTTTACACTGGCCTGGAGACACACTCTATTCCATAAGTGAAAAGGATCTTTCATGACAGTGTAGGTGCACGTAAGAAGGGGACCCAGGCATCTGTTCACTTTTCTGTCTCCATTTCCAGGGTGAGATACACAGCTGGAAAAGCTACTTGTTGTGGCTGATGGAATGCCAGCACTGATATCATGCTTTGAACTGTTTTATCCGGATTTAAGGAGCCAGTTTCCAATTAGTCAGACTCCAACGTCACTCACCGAACCAGTGTCTCAGGTAGAGGAGGATTATGTGTGGGTGAGAGCAGAGTGAGGACATGAGGGGCTACAGGGCGAAGGAAGAAGAGGGAGAAGGATAGAGACCAGAGTGAAGAGGGACCGGATTTTTTTTTTATTTTTTGGTAAATTGCCTGAATTTGAAATAATCATTGGTCAGGAGAAACGTCTTGGCTTATTAAAACCCCTTTTTAGTTTGCCACCCCCTAAAAATGGGGCCAAATCCAGGGCTGAAAAGGATCCTGCTTTCCTGGTAGCTGCGTGGTGGCTCTGCCCAGCCTGATGTCATATTCAGAGGCATGGGAGAGGCAGAGCCCCTCCTGCAGGAGCTGTTTCATCAGGATTCTGTGGGCTTTCTATGCAACCCCTCTTAAAAATCTGAAAATGAAACAAGACATATTTCTGAGGTTGTCAGCAGGTAGATCCACTGGTTTGTGGTAAGTAATCTCTCTGGGAGGAAGTCTTGGCTCTGATGTCTGTGTTGAACGTTCTGTGGCTCCCCCCGGCTGCCCCAGCACAGGTCTGTTCGCTGGGCAAGGAGGTGGTGATGATATTGCTTCTAACAACCAGACTGAAGCATAGCCTCAGGCTGTCTTGCAAAGCCCCTTCCAAACTGCCTCTAATTAATTTTTATCCTGCCATCCCAATGAGTCCCGGGGGTACAGCAACCCAACAACAAAAAAACCCTCATCAAGTCATTTGGAGAAAGCTTTGACGTAACACTTGCAGATTTTAGATCTCCAAAAGAGAAACTGCTGCAGAAAAACAAAAACCCAAACCAAACCCCTCCCATTTATTCGCCTCCATCCTACTCGATTTTTTCCCCCCAGCTTCTCGCCTTTTCTTTACAGTGGCAGTAAGTCAGATCTCTCTCTGGTCCCCTCTTACCCACAGCTCTTTCAGAGACAACCCTGGAGCTGTATTTTTTTTTTCTGCTGGAAGAGAACCCTGAATTCCCTGTGGTCTGGGGTCAGGTACCTGTACTGTGCTGCCCTGGGAATCTCTTAAAAGAGGAGAAGGAGAGAAGCTGGCCTCTCTGGCTTGCAGCTGCGGTGGGGCCAGGCCCCCTCACGCTGTGCAAACACGCTTTAGTGGACATATGTTGGGAGCAAAGGGAAGTTTCCACAAAGAGGAAACTGACCCACTGATCACATCAAAGATGCAGCACCCTGGGCCTCCCCCGTTAGAAGTGCTGCTGGCAGCAGCTCAGTCGCCCTAGTTGGCTGCGTGATGGGGGTTCACGCAAAACTGTTCAGGTTGCTTTTCTTTTTATTCCAAGGTGCTCTGGGGACAGAGGGGTGCCTTCCTCCCTGGCACGAGCACACGAGCCTCACTTGCTACCTTCCCTCCAGTTCTGGAAGTCTCAGCCCCTGGGATCAGATGTCCAATGATCTCTTCCCCAAACACCCTATCCCACCGCTGTTTCAAAGCCCTCCCCGCCCCTCTGTGTCTGTTCAGGATGCTTCTCTTAGGACCTTGGAATGAATGAAAATTTAGGAAGAGTGACTGAAACGAGGCATTGAGAAGTGCTGAAACCCAAACCACCTGCCGCCCTGGCTTCCTGGGATTTCTGGACAAAAAAGGTTGAGTGACTTCTCCCCTCCCCGGGACACAACAGAGGAGAGCGATCCGGTGCCAGCGGCCCTGGTGTTAATTTCACGATCACCGGGTGCCAAAGAAAGTTCCTCAGGATCCGCTGGGCTCGACAGCTCCTGAGAAATGGAGTCATTGTTTCTGATGCGTCTGAGCTGTCTGGCTCCTTTAAAACAGCTAATCACAGAATCACAGGCCTAGAAAAAGACTTCTTTGATGGCTCCTCTGTGCTGGGTCCAAGTGAGTGAGGGCCGGTCCTGTTTTTGAAGAAGCCATGGAGCCCCACTCCAGTGACTAATCGCTCGTAATTGTCCTCGTTAATTTTAACCTCATGCGCTGGTGCTTTAAACAGATTTCCGTTTGTCCGTCCTCAGAGAAGGTAGAAAGCATTGCTCATCGTACAAACAAGGTCATTCATTTCCTTCCCTCTCCTTTTTCATGTCTTCTTGGCGGATAGACTGGCCCAACGGGGAAGAGCCAACGGTGGGGAGTTGGACACATGTGGGTCTGAAGTCTGTAACTTCCTAACTATGCTACTAAGCCTCGGTTTCCCTGTCTGTGAAACTGGAGGAATAACAGCCACCTCACTGGGTTGTTTTGAGGATTACATGAAATAATGGAAGGAAAGTGCTTTGCATGGGTTCAGGGTGATGCCTCCTATAGGCTCACAAGCAAAAATGTGCCCTCTGCAGGAAAGTTGGATGCAGGTGGAATTCTTGCTTTTTGGGATGCCCTGTTTTTCAATGCCAAGTGATACAGCAAAGAGCAGTGGAAAGAGAATTGTTACTGGGGGCCTGAAGATGTGGGTCCTATTCATAGCTCTGCTATAACCTAGTCTTGTGACCCTCACTCGGGAAGGCACCACTTCTCTGGGCCTCAGTTTTCTAGCCTGTAACCTCATCTCCACCCTGTCTGCTTTGCAGGGGAGCTGGGGAGCAAGAGAGGAAAGGAGAAATGGGGGCGGCGAACTGCCAATGGAAAGTGGTAGTCAGATGTTAGGTGTGAAGGGTCCTCAAGGTCGATGCTTAACTAGCTCTGCTGCTACCCCTGGCATTTTCCCTGGCGCCAAGGAGCACATTGGCAATTTGCTGGGATCCCCCTGAATTTCCAGTATCCTGGGGGTAAAGACTGGAGTGAAGCAAGGTAAGGTATGTATTATCTTACTCACTTTGTAGGGTTCACAGTTCCTCAGACTCTCAGTTCTGGTTGTTTTGAAAGGGCACAACTCCTGGCTGGGAGGAGCCTTCAGTCAAGAGGCAGGACTGCATAGTGGTGAAGCAGCTGGTTAAACCCACAGACTATGGGGCCAGACCCTGGTCATATTCTAACTCTGCCACTTTCCCTCCTATGTCCTTGGGAAGCCGCCTATCTTTCTGTGTTTCAGCATCCTCAGCTGTACAGTGGGGATAAGAAGAGTTCCCATCTGATAAGGATTATGTAAGTGTGCACCACATGCTTAAACCATGCCCTGGCACACGGTACACACTCAAGACAGAGTGAGAGTATAATTGTCATGAGTCAAGTGTTTCTGGTCCATGCAGTGATGAAGCCTGATTCGTTTCTGAAAGACCTTGCTAGGACCCTCGAGTCCAGTGGCTTCTTAAGCTTCTGGGGGTCATGGCTTGTATGATAAATGTTATGAACTTTCTCTGCAGAAGAGTTAACATATGCCCCCAAATTTCACATATATCTTCAGGGTGTTCCAACCCACCCACGAAATTGCTGGGGTTCATAGACCCTGGATTAGGAACTTCTTATTTTATTGCCTTCCTTTATTTTATTTTATTTATTTATTTTGAGACAGGGTCTCACTTTGCCACCCAGGCTGGAGTGCAGTGGTGCGATCACGGCTCACTGCAGCCTTGACCTCCCAGGCTCAAGCAATCCTCCCACCACAGCCTCTAGAGTAGCTGGGACTATAGGCATGCACCACCACATCCAGCTAATTTTTGTATTTTCAGTACAGATGGGGTTTCACCATGTCATCCAGGCTGGTCTCAAACTCCTGGGCTCGAGTGATCCTCCCACCTTGGCCTCCCAAAGTGCTGGGATTACAGGCATGAGCCACTGCATCCAACCTTATTGCCTTCTTATTTGCTAGGTTGCCAGGATGATCCAAGTACAGCTTTGGATATAGTAAGGATAAGCATCTGGTCAGAAAATTATATTACAGTCACATCAACTAGAGGTCCAAAAAAGAAAGAAAATGTATGATATAAATGAACCCAAGCTAGGCTTCATAAATCTTTTTCTTGAGTGGTATGCCTTTGATGCACATCATTGCAATTTTTGTATACACCCAATGTACACTGCTCTGAGAGAACCCTGGAGAAACTTTCTCTTTGCTTCTATTTCCGTGTCAATTGTGAATAGCCAATAGTCACTTTGTTAAGAATTCCTAATTCTGGAGAAATGGAACGTCAAAGTCATGAACCTCTCAGTTAATAGTGGAAGTTTCCTTATTTTAAGTTTTATGAAGAACTGTCAAGTATGGTGTTTATAGGCTAGGGTTTGCAAAAACCTGAATCAAAAAACAAATAATGGCAACTACACCTTTCAATAGGATTCTACCTGGATGACTTCATTATAGTTTGGTAGGAATTAAGGCTTAGACCCACAAAAGTTTCATTTTCAGGTTAGACAGAAGCATATTTCAAGTCTCCCCAAATACCTACTTAACAAATACCACCTTTTGCATGTTCTTGATTTATTTCTCTACTTCTATACCATTGGCTTTGCAAAATTAATTTGCCACATGGAAATAACTTAAATCACTTTCTCACCAAACCATGGATATGGTTTGGAAAAGGAAGAAGGGGAGGACCCTTTGTTTTTCCTATTAAGGGCTGACAACCCACAGGAAATACTGATTGAAGGCTACCCAAAAAAATCAAGTATCTGCATTTTCTTTTCTCAGGGAAACAAATACCTGTTTTGAAAACTAAGTACAGACAAGATACAGAAATACTACAAAATACAGCTGTGTCTTTACTATTTTTTTTTGTTTTTGAGATGGAGTCTTGCTCTGTCACCGAGGCTGGACTACAGTGGTGTGATCTGGGCTCACTACAATCTCCGCCTCCTGGGTTCAAGTGATTTTTCTGCCTCAGCCTCCCGAGCAGCTGGGACCACAGGCATGCGCCACCACACCCAGCTAGTTTTTGTATTTTTAGTAGAGACGGGGTTTCACCATATTGGCCAGGCTGGTCCTGAACTCCTGACCTCGTGATCCACCCTCCTTGGCCTTTCAAAGTGCTGGGATTACAGGTGTGAACCACCGTGCCTGGCCTGTGTCTTTGCTATTACATCCAATTAAAGTGACTAGAAAGAGCAAAAAAAAAAGGACAGGTAAAAGTCAGTGAAGGGGAATCAGGAACGGCAGGAAGTGCGAGAGAGAGCGAGGCGCCTGACTGAACAGTGAGAGAAGTGGTGGTTGCAGAAGAGATAGATTTGGGGCAGGCAGTTACGCTAATATTGCAGACAGGGAAGAGAATGCAGCAACCACTAGTTACCATCTTCGTACATATATAACTTTATATCTCCCTCACTGCCTGACCCACATGCCGCGTACATATTAGGTACTCAATAAGTTAATGAAACAAAAACAAAGAGGATGTGTAAAACACCAGAAGCTTTCAAATTAATTTTGACTTAGAAGTGTGCTTTATCTAGGCTGTGATCTTACCATTATTATCAAGTGCCATCTTGAAATTTTTTTTTCGGGGGTGGGGGAGGTGTTAGGTGGGGTGGTGCAGTTTAAATGCTCTTCACAGATCTTCAACTGCTTTAATTAATCCCAGGCTTCAGAAGCTCTGCCCCAAATGGGATATCTAGAGCTTCCTACTTGGGGTGGTGGGGAGGTCAGATTATCCTCAAGATTACAATAGGAGTATGCAGAAATCATATCACGGTGAGCGTGGGGGCTCCCTGGGGACTCGGGCCAGCAATTTCCCATCCTGATGGCTACAGACTTCGATAGAGCCTGGTGACGTCATATCTGTAGATCATAGACAACTACTTACATTTCTTCTCTGAAAAATAATTTCTGAGCTGGGGCTTGAAAACAGAGTTGAGAAACAAAGGACAAGAGAAACACTAATTTTGTGGTTAACACTCAACAGTAGTGTCCATCCTGGCCAGGAAAAAAAAAAAAAAAAAAAAGTGTTCTCCTGGTTTTAGAGAATCTGACTTTAGCAGAATGTCTGAGCTGGAATCCCATGTAGCTATGGAATGAAAATGTGCCATATTTGAATGACCAGTCTGTCCACTCCTTATAATGACATCTAGCCCAAATAATGGACCCATAAGTGTAGGTGGCACTTAAAAAATACCATTCACCAGAATGAGGTTTAGAGGGGACTCTACCTCACTATTTCAGCCATGCTTGAAATAACTGCAAATGGTCCCACACCACATGAAAGGCACTAAGCGGCATTCCTTGGATGAGCAGGGAGCCTAGGACTCTGGTAGTTCTGGAGGGCCATGGAGCTGGGGCACTGGTATTAACATGGTGACCCCTAGTGTTTCATGTTGGTAGCACGACTTGGAACGCCACCAGCAACGCTGGCCTAAGTAGGGCCTCTTTACCATCTTCTGACCGAAGGAGTTATTACCCACCATAATTGTTTATATCTTTAAAACCATCATGTTAAACAACCCCCCTTTCAATTTTAATGCGTTTTTCTGCACAATATCCACTTCTAACCCCTGCCGAATAGAATTGAGTCTTGACATTGTTGTTTTCTTATAATGTGTGGCCTCCTGTCTAAGCATTTCAAAGATCAAGACATATCAATTCATTACTGCAGTTACAATGTCATAAACAATGGATAATGGCATCAACAGATGAATTGTTGGAGGAGGTGGGTATTGCTAAATCCATGGCATGAGAGCGTGACTAGCAAGGATTTACTATGAGCACATCAAGCAGAGGACAAGCTAGCAAGGTGGATATGGTGATTGGCCCAAGTACCATGTCTGTTGTATTTTTCATCTTGGTACCCTGATCCAGATATTGTAGCAAATCATGAGTAAACATAAAGCAATTGGATTGTATATGCTCATGCAAGGAGGTGAGGAAAGTCAACTAAGCGGATAATTCAAACCACCTAAACCACTTCCCCATGACTTATCTGGATATTTCAGAGAACAAGTATTTTTCTTTTTGGGTTTTGATCATGTGTATTTCTACTAAACATGATAGACGTCTTCATTTCTAATGTTACATACTATAGGCAGACATAGCCTGAGGGTAAAAAACAGTAATTACAACTCTTTCATTCATTATCACAAAACTTATTTGACACAGACTAAGTGGGCCAGGAATGGGCTGGCCGTTGGTTCAAATCCCAGTGCTTTTCAGTTTATGGTTATTACCCTGTTTTATTTCAGGTATAAAAGATTCTTCTTGTCAGTGTTCCAAATGTACTTGGGTGTCGGTAAAGAAAAATAAGGTAAGTACAGTATCTGATTTGGTGATTTATTTTTTTTATTTTTTTATTTTTTTTAGATGGAGTATCGCTCTGTCACCAAGGCTGGAGTGCAGTGGCACGATCTCGGCTCACTACAACCTCTGTCTCCCAGGTTCAAGCGATTCTCCTGCTTCAGCCTCCTGAGTAGGTGGGACTACAGGCATGTGCCACCATGCCCAGCTAATTTTTTGTATTTTTAGTAGAGGCGGGGTTTCACTGTGTTAGTGAGGATGGTCTCCATCTTCTGACCTCGTGATCCATCTGCCTCACCTCCCAAAGTGTCGAGATAACAGGTGTCAGCCACCGCACCCGGCCCCCCCCCTTATTTGATGTTTTAAGAATCATGTCACCATTATCACAAAGACTGTAAGTCTTTTAACTGCATGAACACCATTGGTTACTTTATTCTCTTCCATGCTGGTATCTTTTTTTTGAAGTTTAACTCCATTGCTGGAGTGACACCAACAGACTCGAATGAGAGCTTGGGGATCTCTAGCTTTCGTTGGTCTATTGAGAAACAAAGCCCAAAAACTGCATGTAAAACAAAGAGACACAAAAAGCAAATGTAATCCCATCATTTAGATGAGTTCTTAGGTGACATCTTTATGGTTTCCTTTTCCTATATCTAGACCTCCAGATTCAGTTGGTGGCTCATCCTCGCTACAGAAACTTCCTTAATACACCACAGGGACATGTTAGAAGCAAAGGGCTTCTGTCATCATTGGGAAGGGCAGAAACAGAAGGGGACCTTCACTCAGATGCAGGAGGGAAAGGAGGGAAGCAAGTTCTCCCAGGCAAAGTCAATGGAATTGGACCCTTTCCCCCAACCTACTTGTTATATTCAAATACTTCACCCTCTTCTTTTTATAAAAAATCAGTTCTACCTTCCCGAAGCAAACCATCAACATCAAAAACATGGTTTGCATGTCATTTTAAATGAAAAATAAATAAACAGATTCAAATGTCAGCTCAGGGACTCTCGACCTTATGAATGTCCCATTCAAAACAAAGCCCTTTGACTATTAGGCTGAGAGCAGACACTTTTACCTTCCAGGTGTATGTTTCCAGAGTCATCTGTGAATAGGGGGGAACCTTTGGAAACTGATGTCCAGGTTCAACTATATCATCAAATTCTGGAGAAGACTGCTAACGTATGATCAGAAAGGAAGAAGACGGTTTGTGTAGACAATGCGGCTGGTCCCTCGTAAAATGGGGCATAAGGGGTACTTGGGTACCCCGAGTACAGAAAACCTGCTGACAGGTAGACACCTAAGGTGACAAAGAAATTGCCATATTTACTGCTTTAGTGGGATAAAATGCATGGTTGTCTAAAATGAAACAGTAGCACCAAGTCCATGGCCCATGAAAGTGACTCTGCTGCCATCTATGCCCAAAGCCTCTTGTTTCCAAGGAAGCCCGTTTTATAGGAACGCATCAGAACATCTTCTTTTACCTTTTGACAAAATGAAACTGCGTCCTTGGGAGTTTCCCACCCATTGCTCTCTTGGCTACTTCACTCCAGTACTATTTCATTACTTATTGATTTTTCAACGCCTCTCTGCATGGCTGTAATTTACACAAGTCCTTACAGCCCTTAGCGATTCTTAACACCTCAAGGTAAGATCACTGAGTCCACTAGAGAGAGACATTCTTTTCTAGAATGATGAAAAATTGGTGAGTTTCCTTGCTAACACAGGCTCCTTTGGGAGGCCATGGTAGATGGAAAGTAGCATCACAATCCTCCAGGTGCTACAGTAAGAGGGTGAAGGAGGCCAACTCCAGAATGGATGTTGTCACATTCTTGTTATACTACTGAAGTCTCTGCAACTTTTATTTCGGGAATGAAATACAGAGTTTTATAGATTGGCAGTTCTTAGTTAAAAAAAAAAAAAAAAAAAGAAAGCCTATGAAATAACCCGAAAGCTGGTAACACTGGATTTATTATGATCTTTTAAAAAATTAATCACCATTCTAATCAATTTGTAAAATAGGTGTTTGCCTTTGTTGTAATTAAGGTTCCACATGGAAAAAAGAAATGGAAGTAAAGAAAAATGTCAGCATGATGAAAAAACATAGAATAAAGTAAGTGTCTTCTGAAGAGTTTTTGGGTATAACATTCCAGTGTTATGAAGAAGAAAATAAACTTAAAAAAATGCATATTTGTGCAGCAGGGTATAATTCTGATTAACAGTAATAAATCAAATTAAACTGGTAGAATTTCTAAAGTCTCCTATCCAGACTTCATTATTTTGCCTTCAAAAGTTTATAATTAAAAAAATTACTCAGCTATTTTGTAATATATTACCAGGAAATATTTTTTTGTTTCAGCCGTAAAACCCCTTCATGAATTTTTATTTTATATATTTAGAATTATGGTGAGAATGTGATTTATACATTTGAAGGAAAATTTAATATTATCAAATAATCATATGAAAAATGATGTGATGCCTTTTCAACCAAAGATAGGATTGAATTCTCTTGTTACTTCCACTACGAAATGATATTAAATAAAAGATCCCTTGAAGAAGTGTATTTTAGATTGGCCCTGTGAGGAAGCCGTAGTCTGAAAAAACCGATAAATGTCAGACTGTTTACATAGTATCATGTAGCTTACCTAACTCTATGACCTGAAAACCATTTCTGGATGCTTCCAAAACGATGAACCTAACCAATTCACAAATCACAGAGTTTTTTCTTTTTCTTTTTTAAGCTTAAAGTGAATTTAGAAAGCTTCTGGATCAATTACAGTTAATTTGTTGAAATCAGGGAAAAATAATCCTATAAAAGGAGCTATTTAGCATTTGAAGATTTTAAAAGCCAATTTTTTGATGACATACTTTATTTTTTAATTATCTATTACCTGTTATGCTTATGATTATTCATACTTCACCTGATGTATACCACCCCATTTTCCAATGCTTTGGGACTTACTGAGATAACTGTAATGAACCTGGTGCTTGCTTGCTCTATATTGCTTCCCTTTCTTTTGAAATGTGCACTCTAGATTTCTTTGATAGGGAAGCACCTTTCCTTGCTCTCTTCCCTGGTTTGGGCAGGGCAGACCCTACTCGCTGGCTCTAGGTTGATCCAAGCCAGGTCAACTGGACACTACACCTCCCTGTCTACACTGATGGACATGAGCTGAGACAATGAGAGCCAAAACGAGGTCTTTTGCTGAAACCACTAGCAATGGGGGACTCTGTGCCCTTGGGGTATTTATGCTGGTGGGATGTGAACTTGGGCTGCCAGGGGCTACCACATGCCAATAGCCCACCTGGAAATGAGGCAAACACAGAGGAAAACAGAACCAAAGTAGGTGTGGGGAGAGTAGAGGAGTCAGATATTACTGTTTGAGCTGTTGAATCCAGCTAAGCCTAAAGCAGCCAACCCCATGCATTTTAGTCTATGAATTAAAACACTTCCATTTTTACTTAAGCTAATGTGAATTTGGTTATAGTTAGTTTCAGCCCAAAGAGGCTTGATTAATTAGGACAATTTTGTCTGTGAACAATCTGCATATTTCAAACTTAATCTGAAATAAATCTGGAATGTTTAGGCAGGTTCACTAAATTGAAAGGCTTCAACAATTTTGTTGTCCATCCAAGAGGAAAATGCTGAAAAAGCATCTTAGACTTGACTGTGCAATGCTTTGGTATGAGAAAAGCTCTACTAGAGCAAGAAGAGAGATGGTGAAAAATCCTTAAAAGTAATAATGAAGATGAAGATTCACTATTTTTGTTTTGTTTTCATTCAGGTAACACTGAATTACATGAAATCTTCTTAAGAATAGGCATTGCGTTTCCTCAGCATCTGCAATACCAAACAAAGAGCTAGGTGCACAGTAGGCATTTACTGGATTACTGGACTAAACTCATTAGAAAGAATTGCTGTCTGTTCTTCTTGCTTCCTACGTATTAAAAAATGAAAGCCACTTACAGCGTGGCAGTGTTTCTTAGGAATTTAACACAATCCAAAAATGATCAGACTTCCCTGAAGATTGACAAAATTCCCAGAAAATACCAAGAACATAAATCAGCGGGAAGAACACTTTTTTTTTCTACTGTGACTCACAATCATTTTCTTAAAAAAGGCATTTAAATGCAAAGATCTGAGCTCAATATTATTCACTATAAGTCTGTGTCGCCAACCACCCATTCTTTGCCCCTGGACGATGTGTAAGAGTATTGTCCTTGTTAGAATTCATAAATGTGGCCAAAACCTGGGCTAGGCTCAATATTTCTGAGCCCTTGAAACTCTCTAGAATGAACACCATTAAAAGAATGTGTTCATTTTGAATCAACCATCTCTTAGTTATTTCCTAACCATCTCTTTCTGATACTAACTGTTGGCCAAAATAGAACGCCAATCAAAAGCCACATGGAAGAGAAATATGAAGCCTGAGAAGAAAATATGAACCTCACCCAGGGTGAATAGCTCAAAGAGTTTCTGTACTAAGGCAGCCCAGCCATATGGCCAGTTTGGCCCAGAATCAAAATCAAAGTCGTAAAACCATCGCTATGGCAGGGGAAGATGTTTGGGCTGATGGAGTCGAAATGACTACACTGTAATGCTGAGATGGGGCCAACCAGATGGTGCTGAGGGAACGAGACAGGAATTCCACAGCACGAAGATGGACTTCGGCCCTAGTCTAGCTTTCCAGGCTCACCTCTCTGCTACCCTCTGCTCCAGCCACACTCCCCTGCTCGTTGGCCTTCTTTCATGTGATGCACTTTTCACATCTCTTTGCCTTTGATTATGCGGGTCCTTCTCTCTGGAACAACCACCTCCTTTGTTCTCCTCCACCCCCATCAAAGTCATGACCATGCCACCCACCTTACTGCGCTTTTATCCCCAACCCTCCTGCACACTCTGAACTACCTGGGGTGCCACAAGGTTTCATCTTTCTCTCTCTTTTTTTTTCCCTCCATGTCTCGACATAACTTTTTCTTTTCCTTCCTGTCTTCTACCCTCTTTTTGATCTTCCCAACCTAGTCTTCTAAATTTAGCTGAAGCATCACCACCTCCTGGAAGCCTTCCCTGATCTCTCCTTTTAATTCAGAAGACCCTCCTTCATGCCCATACAGTCTCTCAGTGCCTATTTTATCAGCATCTACTCCATTGTCCAGGAGTCACTGACCCACACGTGTATCTCTTCCATATGCCTGGAATGGCCTTGAGGGTCGAGACCATGCATCAACTGACTTTACGTTCCTTTCACTTAGTGCCTGGCACTCAGTAGGAAGGGTGGGTGGAGAGATAGCTGGCTGGAAGGAAGGATGACATAATCCTTCAAGGCCCTGCTTTCACGTCGCTTCCTCTAGAAAGTTCCATGGCCCATCCAGCCCTCTTGTACTTTAGATATAGACATTCTTTTTTAAAATTCCCACAATTTGACTTGCATTACAGATAGGCCCTGCTTCTCTTTCAATAGGGTGTAAGCTCTTGGAGGTCAGAATTCAATCTCCATCTTTATATCCCTAAAGATGCCTTGTTCATAGTGGGTACATATTTGTTTCTGTTCCGTAAACATTTGTCGAAAATTATATGGTACCATCAGGCCAGAAAATATGTGAAAACCATTCAAACAAATTCTGAGCTGGACAGGAAACTCTTCCTAGCTTTGGATATTTAAAAAGCTGGTCCATCTAACCTAAGCAGTAGGGTGGGCTGGGGATAGGTGAATGCTCATAGTAATAATGCTAGCTAACACTTACCAAGCACTTACTGCAGTATACAGGCTGTGCTAAGAGACTTATGTGCATCAAACCACTACTTTACAAATGCTCAGTGGTACCTGGACATGATTTCCATTTGAGCCACTGACAATTTTCCATCTATACCTCAGGGGAGAGAGTTGGGTCTGGTGGGTTTCAGGCTTGTATATGAAAGCTGGAATTGTTCTAAGAATTAGCAGAGAGCTTCATCAATTGCTCTCTGCCCACACTTGAGTATGTTAAGCCAAAATTATTTTGAATTCCATTAACCTATGATTTTACAACTTGAATGGAAAAGATTCCTCTCTGAATTTCAAGATGTTTTTAGTAAATAAATAGTTGGTTTTAGACAGGAAAGAAAGATAATTGAGGTGGTATTCTCCACTGCAGTGGTCCCCAATTTTTCTGGCATCAAGGATTGGTTTCATGAAAGACAGTTTTCAAGGACCATGACTGGGTTGGGGGTGGGGGGAATGGTTTGGGGATGAATCAAGCGCATCACATTTACTGTGCACTTTATTTCTATTATTATTACTACATTCTAATATATAATGAAATAATTATACAACTCACCAAAATGTAGATTCAATGGGAGCTCTGAGCTCGTTTTCCTGCAACTAGGGGGTGATGGGAAACAGTGACAGATCATCAGACATTACATTCTCACAAGGAGTGCGCAACCTAGATCCCTCACAAGTGCAGTTCACAATACAGTTTGTGCTCCTGTGAGAATCTAATGTCACTGCTGTTGTGACAGGAGGCGGAGCTCAGTGGTAATGCGCGTGATGGGGAGTGGCTGTATATACAGATGAAGCTTCCCTTGCTCACCTGCCACTCACCTCCTGCTGTGCGACCTGGTTCCTAACAGGCCATGGACTGGTACCAGTCTCTGGGGGATCCCTGCTGTCTTGGGAGCTCTATACCCCTTGTATCAGGAACCCTCCACCTTGCAAGGATACAGTGCAGATTGAACATAGTAAAGAGCATAAATAGCCTAGCACAGAAAACACTTGGATGGGGAACTGTTGCTAATTGAACCCTCACAATAACCTCAGCAGGGTAGTCACGGTTTTCCTCATTTCAAAGAGGTTAAAAGTGCTACAAAAGGAGTTAGGCAACTTTCCCATAGTTGTTGCACGAGTAGACGGCTGAGTTTGGATTTCAATCCATGCTTATCTGAGTCTGTATTAACCATTAACTTACAAGGGAGCCTAATCTTACTACTACTCAATTGTTTTATGACCCCAGGGAGGTGATTTTCTCTCTGGGCTGCAGTGTTTATGCTGGGGTAAGAAACTAGCAAGTGGAATAACGAATGTGGGCTGCTCAGACATTCAGAGTGCTAGGACTCCAAGTGACCCTGATTGATGGTCTGGACCATATTCTTGAGTGAAGGGCTGAGTCCCAAAATGTAGGTATCTAATGCAATTTCAGAGGCCTCTCGAGAAAGGGTATATCTAACCCACCTTGCGATCTCACAGGGTTGTTACCAGAAATAACTAATAAAAAAGCATAGGACGTGTCCAAGTGCCACAGTGACAGATATGACTATACATAAATTAGTCTTGCAGAAAGCTACTTGCCCGGGGTCATCATAAATTTCTGATGGCGCAACACAAGACTGATTGTATTTACTTTTGCTCTCTGTCGGGTTGAGAAGTATGATAGGCCAGTAAAACGATTTAGTTGGCTGGTAAATTATCTGCAAGACTGATTAAAAATAGGAAGTGAGCAATTGGCAAATTGTCAATGCACAGAAAAAAGAATCCTCAATAACGAGATCCAGAGATTAAATTAATTTAACATGGGGGCACCATTTGAGGAGGATGTTTCATTGAACTCTTGTGATATTATTTGGACTGAAATGACCGCGCGTGGCTGTGAGCGTGTATGTGTGCGTGAATGAAGCAGCTTTGTAACATGGTGCTCATTCTGGCTTTCGATTCAAGATTAGGAAAGCAGTAAAAATAATACACAAGGGACAGCAGTCCTTAGCGCTCATCATTCTAAAAGAGATCATTTGGTGGAAATTAGAAAGAAAACATCAGCCTTGTAATAAATTACTCTTGAGTATCCCAAGAATGGAAAGCTGGCTTCTATTGTTCCTTCTTCTCATAAATGATGTGCCCAGATTATACCATCACTCTAACATGATTATGTATGCAAATGATGCAGACAGTTATACAATTTACAATTTGGCTGAAATTGTTAAAGAACTGGCAAATGGACTTTGACAAATCGTAATTTGAGGTTTTAAAAATGAACTTTTATCACAGAGCAAGAAAACAACAGATAGTCTGCCGTGCTTATGTAAATTCTTTGGGCAACATACAATAGAGATGCAATTGACTACATTTTAAAAACTACCGTCAACTCTTTCCTGTGGTTGGGAAATGGATAACTCAAATATTGCTCTGGTTGAATCAAAGATTGAATTAATAGGGAATTATCATATATACCACACATGGATTACCAATTTTAAAAGAATTAGGCCACCAGAAAATACATTTAATTTAATATTTCTTTGATGAGTCAGAGGGCACTTCAAGATCTTGCTGTGCCCCCAGGTCATCATTATGAACCACTATTGATACTGGGGAGGCATGGGAGATAGTTAATGAAGAGATCTGGCCAACAAAACACAGGAAAACAGGGAGTCTGCTCTTTTAGACATTTATGTCAGGGTGTCTCCCTTTCAATTTTGATCTCTTTATATCCCTAGGGAAGCTTATAGTTCGCTACTGCCTTTCTTATCTAGGTCAGAGCTTGGTTACATCATAGTAAGATTTCTCAATATTTTCTCATTCAAAGATTCATACTGGCATCTGTAGTCTTCTCCTTTATCAACATGTATTCAGTATTTTTTTTCCAATTAAATACATTTACAACAATTCTCCTACCCATTTTTCTTTCTCCCCACTACACATGGCCATCACCTCGATATACAATTAAACAGAATGCTCAGAAAGTATCTATTTGTAGGCCAGGCGTGGTGGCTCATGCCTGTAATCCCAGAACTTTGGGAGGCCAAGATGGGTGGATCACTTGAGGTCAGGATTTCGAGACCAGCCTGGTCAACATGGTGAAACCCCATTTCTAATAAAAATATTAAAATTATCCGGGTGTGGTGGCAGGCACCTGTAGTTGCAGCTATTTGGGAATCTGAGGTGGGAGAATCGCTTGAACCTGAGAGGTGGAGGGTGCAGTGAGCTGAGATCATGCCACTGCACTCCAGCCTGGGTGACAGAGCGAGAATCTGTCTCAAAATAAATAAATAAATAAATAAATAAATAAATAAATAAATAATAAAAATAAAAAAATAAAAAATAAAAAGAAGGATCTATTTGTGCAGCATGGTAACAAGAGAATTGACTCAGTCCATATACTACAAGGTTTACTATCTCAAATATATTGATGATCGTATATAAAGGCTGTCAAGAACATTCATGAAACTTAAACCTAAAGGAAAGAGCCAGCAAGCACCAGATGACATATGGTTCTAGAGCTTCTGGACCAGCTAAATAAGGCCAGTTTCAAATTTATTCATCTGTTACTGCTCTTTTATGAAGTAAACGTTGTTCACTTTCCTCTTAAATTATAGGGCACAAAATTAGACTGTGGCGGGGTGTTTACCAATGTAGGATATAATGAGAAGACTACCTGTGGTTTCAACATTCTGCATTTCTAGCCAGAAATATTTCCAACAGTGGCTAGTTGGTTCATTTGGTTAGTAAATAGGTAATAATAAAGCCAAAAGAACGAGAGCAGTACCCCTTGGGCCAGTTGGCTTCACTCATTTAATAACCAGAGTAGACATTAAGGTTTGACTCCAGTACAAGTTAACTATCTCGAAAATAAGTGGCTCACTAGAGAGGCGATATCAGTGGCCAGCAAGTATTATTTGGGAAAATAATTTTGACATCAGTAAACATCAAAGTCATGCAAATTAAAATAAGGGAACATTTTGTCCATTACGTTACTTGGGAGAAGAGAAGAGAAGGGGAGGGGCGGAGAGGAGAGGAAACGGTAAGTAATAAGTAACAGTAAGTAAGACACAGAGAGAAAACCCAGTACTGACCTGGAGAAGTGAAATAGCCACTCTAACATAGCAGGTGTAAATTGGGCCAACGTCTCGGAGAAAAAAAATGAGAAGAGAAGAGCCAAATGTATGTCTATGCCCTTTGTTTTGGTTTTTCTACTTCTAAGGAATCTATCATATGGACTTGTGGAAGCTGTCACTTTCCTCCAGAACATTCTTTGCACTATCTCCTAGACTAACATCAGCAGTGGTGTTTGAGTGACAAAAGTCTCCAAGAGCAAACTGGATGGTTCCATTTTTGAGAAACAAGGTTCAAACAAACAAACAAACAAACAACACACAAAAAGCCTCCAGTAGAGCAAAAAAGATTTACGTCTGCCCCAAAACGTTCCTAGCAACATTATTTGTTTTTGAAAAAGTATAAGCAACATAATAACAGTGGAATAGTTAGTAAATTATGTTACATCCATATGATAAAATATTATTCTATGAGACACTGATGTTTGTGACAAGTTTTCCACTGACACAATGCATGTTTATCATATGAAAAACAGAATATAAAGCCATGTACACAATATAGCATTGGTGCCAAACAACATGTGTAGATGGAGAAAAATCTACCAACATCATAGGCAGAATTATACCAGATGGTGACATGAAGAGTGACTTAATTCTTCACAGTTTTCTAAATGTTCAAAGATTTAAATGAAAATAGCATGTTAATTTTCATAATTGGAAAAATATTTACGTCTTTAAAAATAAGAAAATTTAAACAAAACGAGAAATGTTTATAAAATAGCATTAAATGACAAAAGTAGGATTCAAGATGGAAAGGCACAATACGCTCTTATCCAGGCAAATACGCCTATAAAACAGACTGAAAGTAATACACTGCTAAGAATGCTACGCAGGTAGCTATCTTTGGATGGTAGGATTAGAGATGCCTACTTTTCTGTACTTCCCCCAAGCCATGTATTACTTTTATAATAGGAAATAATGAACAAAATACTTGGGAAAGAAAATGTTATTTTGCAAAATGAATCTAGGTGAGAGTGTGCAGATAAAACAGTGAAAATCTTTTTATCAGTACTGCCCCAAACAACTTGAAAATGCCACATGACAGTAACTCATCTGGTAGATTAATAATACGTGTCATCCTTTTATTGGGTTTTGCCAATGCAATTACTGTTTTTTTGTAAGCAAATAATGGTCAAACATTGGCAATTTCATACGGTTTAACCCACTATATGAGGAAGAAATGGTTACTTATCAAATTAATTATCATACTCTCTACTTCTGTAGCCACAAAGCCAAGGCCAAACAACATAAAAACAAGAGTTTTGTTTGTGTGAGTTATATCTACTAACACATTAGAGACTGAAATGGAGAAATACTAAAAAAATTCATTTAAAACCAAAATAACCCATTGCATGTTAATATAAGTAATATATTTCAGTGAAAATGATTGTATTTCCCAAATAAAAATAATTTAGGAGAGGAATGGCATTGTCTTGGTCTATTTGTGCTGCTAGAGCAGAATACCATAGATGGGTAATTTATGAACAATAAAAATTTTCCCCCATGGTTCTGGAGGCTGAGAAGTCCAAGGTCAAGGCACCTGCAGATCTGGTGTCTGATGACAGCCTGGTCACTGCTTACAAGATGTTGCCTTGGATGCTGCATCCTTTTATGGAGGAGAGGAACGTTGTTCCTCACATGGTAGAGGAGCAAAAGAGAGCAAATCCACTTCCACAAGCCCTTTTTATAGCAGCATTAATCCATGAAGCACTTCCTGTTAGCTCCCATCTCCCAGCATGGTTGTGTTGGGAGTAAAATTTCAACAGGGGTTTTGGAGGGGACAAACATTCAAACTATAGCAGGTATTGTTTCGCATTTTTGTAAATCTTTGGTTTAAGAGAAGGATGCTAGATTCTTTGATCTGCTTCAACATTCAATCTTTTGCAATATTATACATCATGTAGCTTCTGGAAAAGTGCACTGTACGCTTGTGAGAGAATGAGAGTGAAAAAGGCAAATAATACCTTTGTATTAATATGGAAATTGTATTGATTTCAGAGACCACAGAAACCCGGGGTCCCCAGACCACACGTTGAGAGCCAGTCAATGTTCATGACTTTTTCAGGGTCATGGTTCCCCAAAAAGCCATACATGTTGTTCCTTCTCTAAGAAATGAACATGCACACATATGTACACACACGTTTGTAAATAACTTTGGGGGTTCACTAATACCCTGAAGTCTATGGACACCCCAGATTAAGAACTTGGCCTGGAAGGAAGGTAAGAATTATTCTGGCTATTTTTGCATGCTGAAGTTCCCAGGTCAAGACCATGCTCAGTTAAGGTGCTTGATGAATACTGTCGCATGAAATGAAATAAAAATTTCTCAGCAAAATTAGAGAAATGCCTAAAATCACCAAAAGATTAAATGAAATTAAATGGTAAATAACTGCTGGATCTGGTTAGCTGTGCTCTAACACTGAGTCAGCAAAATGCCTCCCTATACAAACGGCAAGGGATAAGGGCAAATCCCATCTTTCACTTCTCTCCCACACTTGTCTTTTTTCAAAGAACCTAACTGGCTGCAATTCAAAGACAGGTTGAAAAAATATAAATATATATTTTGGGGGTAAAAAAAAATCCATTAAATTTTTTTGATTGCATTGAGTTGCTTATCAAGAGTGTGTGAATAATGCCAGGAAAAGATACTTTTCTAAAAATCAATACGTTGAAAGTGCTGTTTTAGGGTTGCTGTAGTTGTTGGTTGTGTTTCAGAGTTATTCCTATTGACCTGAATTCAAAAACAAGGTATTGATTTATAAAGTACCTTCAGTAAATAAATGCACATTCTTTCAGCTACCCCTAATAACCTGTAGCATACAGAACATGGTTTCAAGTCAGCTCTGCAGAGCTGAGCTTAAAGTGTCACAATTAATCCTCTCTCAGAGTCATGAGGCTCCTCTAATGTGGGGGAACAAGAGAGATGGCAGACAAGAAAACCACGGAAAGAGGAAAGAGGCAAAAGCATCTTAGCTTCTTTTTTTTCCTAAAAGATTTTTTTCAAATGTCATTTTGGTTTCCTGAGCAGGTAGGATGCACAGATAGCAGAACCATAGCCTTCCAATGATTGAATGATGACTCATCATAGTCTTGTACATTACGGCTCTACTCAACTTTCCCATTAAGACTGAATGGTACAGATGAGCAGGAAGGTATCTCTTTAGTTGACTCTTGGGTCCATTCCACAGAAATAGAGGATGAGGCCCACGATCCCTGGCTTTACATTCGAAGTCCACATCAGGACAGTGTTGTGGATTGGTTCTGATCTTTCTCACTTTGCCATTACTTACCAGTCACAAATACTGGTTGGTTGACGAGGACCATATCGCTTTAAAGCCCCCCAGCTTTCTTCACAATCATTTTTTACCAAATGGCAATTGGTTTGCTTTAAGAAGCAGGTGAATATCATGAAAGCAAGCTTGAGCAAAGTGTGGAAAAACAGAGTTTCTGGGCACTGGGCTTCTTTCTGGACTTTTCTTGAAGTCAATGACCAATGACACTTGAGAGTGATTGTGGAGGGGTTATATGCTTGGTTTTATCACTTAGATTTTATCACTTAAATGTATCAATTCAGATAAATTTATCCATTTTTTTTTAAAAGAGGCAAAGCACAGGGTAATATAGAAATGAGCAGAAATCCAACATAAGTAAAAATACAAAGCAGGGAGAAATATACCTGTATCAATGATGAAGGCATCCTGCTAGCTACCAGTGAGGCTGCCAGATGGAGAAAGCCCCTGGTGGAGCCTATTTAGTGTCCACAGAGCAGGATCTGGCAAAATTCCATGTATTTGTATTTAAATCCCAAAGAATCTATGTTTTTATTTTTTTCTAACCCATCAAGTTTTCTGTTCTTTCTCTTGGTTATTATGATTTTGATTATTTAAATAGATTTATTCCTGCAAAGCATATTTTTGGGGGGTTAGCATGATTCTCCTGCAGTGGTTGAGTGGTGTTTTGTGAACCAGGAGTCTTGGGGATGGAATGGTGGGGAGGGGGGTGGCAAGTGAGTAGTGGGCCTGGGCCTCACACGTGGCTTCAATCAGCGCAGCTCTATTTGATCTGTTTTTATATATTGAGGCTAGGAGTAAGATTTTATTAGAAAAAGAATTTTGCTGCTAAAAACAATGACAATGAGAGGTTGAAAGTCACTGATCCAGGGAAACTATGTTTAGACTGAAATGGACCCTGAACATTAATAATTCTTCTGTAGGAAATCAGCAGGTGACTTCTCTTTTTTACAAAAGTTTCAAGTTATCCATATTCATTATTTTAAAAAGTACAGAGAAAATAGATAAGCAAAAAGAAAACAATAAAAGCACCCATCCTAATCCTACAACCCTGAGATCGCAGCTGTAAACTTTGGTGACAACTTATTAGCCTGTTTTTTTTTTTCTGTGCTTATATATCTATACATCCTTTTTTAAATAAAAAAGAAATAAAAACTCTACATACTCTCCACACTGTCATTTGATATATATATATATATTTTTTGAGATGGAGTCTCACTCTGTTGCCTAGGCTGGAGTGCAGTGGCGCAATCTCAGCTCACTGTAAGCTCCACCTCCTGGGTTCAAGCCATTCTCCTGCCTCAGTCTCCCGAGTAGCTGGGACTACAGGCGCCTGCCACCACGCCTGGCTAATTATTTTTTGTATTTTTGAGACGGGGTTTCACCATGTTAGCCAGGGTGGTCTCGTTCTCCTGACCTCGTGATCCGCCCCGCCTCAGCCTCCCAAAGTGCTGGGATTACAGGCATGAACCACTGCTCCCGGCCATCACTTGATTTTATTAATGTATATTATGAACAAACTTCCATGGCAATTAATATACTTCTACATCATACTTTATAAAGGCTGTGTAGTATGTTAGCATGTAGACTTGATCCATTTCTATCACACATCCAGCTTATCCAGTGCCTTCTGGTAAGGTATTTATTCTGCTATCATAAACAATCCTGCTGTGAACATTCTAGATTACTATACAGAGCAGAGCTTCTAACTGCTGTGCTCTGGCAGACTGATATATTGCAAATGGTCACAGGTGTGTGGAGATATGGACCCACCTGGGTCATTTGCTGATCTGCCCCCAACTCATGACCATCACCTGGGACTGTGAGCGGCCCCTAGTGTTTACCTCAATATACTCTACACATGTGCTTTTCTATGTGACCCATGACTCTGAAATATGGAGTTGGAATTACAAATATGCCCTCTGCAGCCAGCGCAGCAGACTTTGAGTCTCAGGGTCACCCTCTATCAGCTGGGGGATCTTGGGTAAGTGACTTTTGTGTGTGTGTCCCTCAATTTCCTCATTTCTTAAGTGGAAGTAATTATAATATCTGCCTCCTAGTAATTGTGTTAAGAAGTGCATACGTATAAACACTCAGAACAACGTCAGAAATGCAGGAAGTAATCAAGATGTTAATTATTAGTGTCCTTGACTCTTTTTGACTATTTCCAAGCTGGGATGGTTTCTGATCTGAAAGACAGAACGTGACCTTTGTCCCTGATGATCTGTGTCTCTCCATATGGTGTAGGACATAGCTTCCCAAAAGGTATGATGAGAGAGGGATTCTTTCGCCCTGAAGATGATCTGGCAAGGCCTGAGGGATCAGAGCCCCTGGGCTGATAGCACCCAACCTTTGATTACAAACAGAATCACTTCTGTCATGTGCAATGACTTGAGAAATGTGGGGAAACGTGGTCATGGGCTTTGTGTTTATTTCAGATTTTACTCTGACACCCTGCCTCGCCAAGTTTTCCTTTCCTTCTCTTTTCTCTCAACTGTAAGCACCAATTATTTGGCAAACAATCACAACTAACTAGACACTTAGCTTGACCTACATGTGCAAGGAGAAAGAGATCGGTTTTCAATAGTAGTTTGCTGCCGGGCGCGGTGGCTCAAGCCTGTAATCCCAGCACTTTGGGAGGCTGAGACGGGCGGATCACGAGGTCAGGAGATCGAGACCCTCCTGGCTAACACGGTGAAACCCCGTCTCTACTAAAAATACAAAAAATTAGCCGGGCGAGGTGGTGGGCGCCTGTGGTCCCAGCCACTCGGGAGGCTGAGGCAGGAGAATGGCGTGAACCCAGGAGGCAGAGGTTGCGGTGAGCTGAGATCCGGCCACTGCACTCTAGCCTCTAGCCTGGGCGAAAGAGCAAGACTCCGTCTAAAAAAACAAGGAGAAAGAGATCGGTTTTCAATAGTAGTTTGCTGAGGTCACTTCAATAGCATTTTGCAATATAATATCATAATTATCACTTTTTAGGGAAAGAAAAACAAGTTAATAATCCTTTACCTACATCTCATGTAACTCTTTTGTTTTCTAATACTTGACTGGTCTCCACAGTTTGGGGACATTCAGGGGGTAAGTGCATGATAATGAGAACTGCATACTGCTGAAACCTGAAGGTGTATTTAAAACACGGGTGATGCTTTTGTGAATAGCCATGTTTTCTGTCTTTAATTTTAGTTGCTGTTTATCCTAGTCTTGAGGTTTTGAAGTTTCTGGCTTTCTCCTTTATGGGCCTAGGTCCCATTTTTCCTCTAGTTGAGTGCAGATGCATGTCTCAAATTCTGGTTGAAAATCAGCTGTCCTCTCGGTTTTCAGAAGATGGCTCTCCTATTCCTTCCATAAGCTGCTTTGGTCTTTGTTCTCTGCTCCAATCTGTAAGCCATCTGCACCTTTTATTATTAAGAACATATTTACAGAGATTTCACAACTGTTTAATAGATATGTATCTTATTACATGTTTGATACACCTCATTAAACATATGATTCAATCGGTATTTATTTAACATTCAGTAAACACGGAGACCCCTCAGCCTAGATAGGGGGAAGGGGGAGGACCCCAGCTCAGTGTCAGTGTGCCCCTTTATCCTATAGAAACTGCTCCTGCACAGCCCAGTGCTTCATCTTTAACCCTTCAACACTCCAGCTCAAATGGGCTTGGGCCAAGAGTCAAAGTCGGGATGAAAGCCTAAACTGTAGCTTACATACAGCTCGGGCTCCCACTGGGGCTACCAGGCTGGATGCAGTCCACGTTCTCCTCATGCCATCTCAGCAACAGAGCCAAGTGTGAGCTATGGGGTACCCTGTATTTGCAGCCCTACAGTGTGACTGTGAATTTTTTTTTCGGTGACTTACGGTGTGGCCTTCAATACAATTCCTTGCAAAAAAAGGAGGAAGATTCCAAAATCTCCCAGCTGTTCTTTCAAACCAGGCTAGATGCATCAGAGCCCTGTTAAATAAACTAGATATACACCAGGATGCTCTCTGAGTCTATCCCTCTGCTTTGTCCTTCACTTGCCTAATCTTCACGACCCTTGATTCATCCCACATCCCAGACATCTGAGCTCACTTCCCATGTGATCGAGATCTCTTAGTTGTTTCAGTTATGATACACCTGAGTACTACATGGTGGGGAAGCCCAAGACAGAAAATACAACCCAACACACGAGCCTTTCTTCAAATGGAAATTTTCTGGCATGAGTTTCTCATCCCTGCCAGCTTCACTTTCTTCTAAAGCAGGGCTTTGGAGAAACATAACTCCACTGAAACGCGGGAGGCCCCCCCCCCCCACTTTTTTTTTTCTGTTGTTGTTCAGGGTTTCCATAATTCAGGGTGAAGAAATCCAAAGAAACCACACCAACTCCTCTGTGGGAAAACTTTTCCTTTAAGGAGTCCACAAGGCTTAGCCAAACAACTGATTACAAACTATGGAACTACAATGCTTTCTGTAGAGGGGGCAGGAGGCAATTTAGTTCTTCGTTCTTTGCCATAAATAACAGATTAAAAAGCTTAGCTGATGCTATAAATTAAAAATGTGAAACTAATTATACCAGTCCCATAAAAGCAAAACAACCAATTCATAACCAAAGTATGCGATGTGACAGCATCTACTGGGTATGACAGCTCTAGAGAAGCTGAGGAGACCCAGTAATCCTGTAAGAATCTGTCCTCCAGCCCAGAACCACAGGCCTACTTCCATGTTACAAAGCAAAACAGTAGTAGGTCTGTTGTTCTCTCTACCCATTTTTCATGACAACGGCTTCATCCTTTCTCCACCCCTTCCATGCAGGCCCATTACTCAAAAGAAAGGCTCACCCATACCAACAAGTACAGCTGCAGTTTTGCCAATTCAAACCAGATGGGTCTGAAAGGCAACTGCTGCCAAGACTATAATTCAACTGGGAATTCCTAAAGGTTTCAACCAGCCATTTAATAATGTTCTAGCTGGAGTTTTCTCCCTGTTCTAAATATATGAGTGAGGCTAACTTGCTAGGACCCCGCAGTTTCAGAAGAGTTCTCTGTGTTGCTCAATGGATTGTTTCCTTCTGTTTGACATGGCCCTATACTCAAAGTATCACAAGCTGCTTGTGTTTTCTCCACCCTTAGCTTGTCGTCCCCCGGTGCAGAATGAGTCACTGTTCACAACTGATCATGCCCTCTGTGAATGAGAATTATACATTACACCTTTTGCCTGTGACTTTGTGGTTCTTCTCATTAAAGGTGGAACATATTTCCTCATTGCATTGGTCTATTGCTCAATCATATGACTTGACTTGGCTAATGGAGAGAGGTGTGTGTGTGTGTGTGTGCATGTGCGTATGTATGTGCATGCTAGGTCTACACTGAGACCTCAAGAAGCACTGCATATTTCTGTTCATGCTTTTATTCTCAGATGATGCGGCATGAGAATGATACGATCTACATAGTGATTGATCTGAGAAGAACGAGAAAGCACAGCTAACTTGAACCCATCTTTCAATGTGGAGGCAAGCTCAGCTGATCCCAGTCAAGCACAGAAGAACCAAAGCAGGCCTATAGATACACAAGGGAAAAATAAATGCTTGCTGTTTTAAGATGTTACGTTTCGGGAAGCTTTGTTACACAGCATTACTGTGGCAGTCGCTGACAGATACACTTGCCACCTAAGTTATCTTTCCAAAACTGCCATGGGATTACGTTAGTCCCTTGATTTATGGCTTCTTGCTGCTTATAGGTCAAGTCCAAACTCTGTGCCATGTCATTCAAGGTCCCCAGCAATCCAGCTCTAGTTTAAGTGTCAGTTTCTCTGCAAATCCTTCCCCAACTGAATTGGTTCCCCTCCTCTGGGTTTCCAGAGCCCTCCAGTGATCTGCTGCAACAGTACTGATAAAAATAGATATTGCTAGTATTATATCCATCTCCCTCAAAAGACCGTGAACTCCAAAGTCAAGAGTCAACTCATTCTTCTTTGTAGTCTCAGCATCAACCTATGGTAAACAAACTGAACTTACTTAGCAATGATGATAGCCTGCCTGATTTTGATAGGAAACGCTAACAAATCATTTGACCACAAAAGACACAAATATTGTCCCAGCTACTCAGGAGGCTGAGGCAGGAGAATGGCATGAAACCAGGAGGTGGAACTTGCAGTAAGCTAAGATCGCGCCACTGCACTCCAGCTTGGGGGGCGGAGCGAGACTCCGTCTCAAAAAAAAAAAAAGACTCAAATA
Organism: Piliocolobus tephrosceles; assembly: GCF_002776525.5. Taxonomy (NCBI): domain Eukaryota; kingdom Metazoa; phylum Chordata; class Mammalia; order Primates; family Cercopithecidae; genus Piliocolobus; species Piliocolobus tephrosceles. Next base: position 55,925,910 of record NC_045450.1, on the reverse strand, counting down.
TTATCTGAATACTTTCAAAAAAGTAACTTGGACTCTGTGTCCCCTTTCTCTAATTTTCTAATTCAGGAGTTCAGCTTCCTGAACAATGATCTGGGTTTCAGGAGGAGACAGTGGTGCAAATATCGCCGAAGGTCTTAAAGACATGTTCCGAAAGCAAGGACGTGGCCCACTTAACTTCTCCCTTGAGATTTCAGCCTGATCCTTGCTCTAATGTTGACCCATGGCCATTGCCCAAATACAGTGAGCTGAAAGCAGGCTAGAGTTTGATTTTCCCAGTTGATTTGGTCACAGTTTTGCCCGTAATAATGTTGCTGTTTTCCCTGGGCTGTGACTGTTGCAGATGAGTGAGAAGGAGCAGTGCTGTAGCCCTCAGATGGGTCGATGTTATCGATCCTCAAGGCTCCATGTCATTTCCAGGGGATTTGCTAAAGAAGCTACTTATGTTCCTTTTTCATTTTCACCAACTCATTACCAGCTGCTGCAGCCTTCGTATGTCTCAGCAACACCTGGATAAGTGGAACATGACTGTCCGATTTGAGTTCAGACACTTCCCTTTGAAATTCAACACAAGGCAACATGCAACCCACCAAAATCTGAGTCAAATAAGGAAGTCAGGTCACACTGGCCCACAGGGGTTTGGTATTTTTTGTTTTGTTTTAAAAAGGGCAGCCTGGCCCTACACTAAGCAATTGATCCCCTGGCTTAACTTTTAAATTAAGACCATTGTAAATTTGTGAACTTGAGAAGACATAGAGAGGACACCCATAATACTTTGCAAATGTCAAGTACCTCTCGATGTTGGTTACTTTTCAAAGGTAGCTAGGTTACAATGTACCCTGGTAATGAAAAAACCCGCCAGGCCCACTCCACGGGGTTTCAGTCAATATACATAATATTATTGGGCTTTGCAAGGATTAAAGCTTGTTTCTCTCACAGTCTTACAATAGGGCTATTTATTTTTTTCTACCCAAGGCACAAAAGAAGCCTCCCTATTTACAGAGGAGCCCAGGACATTTTGGGGCCCCAAAGGCGGTCCAGACTTCTCTTTGCACACTTCCCCCTGCTGGTGGCTTTGTAGTTAACCTAAAAGAAAATTCAACTCTTAACCTACAGACACCAGGATTGAAAAAAGCCAAAACTAAACAATCTTTATTAGGGATTGATATGGTCCATAAGTCATTTGTAGAGTATAGAAGTTCTGGTGCCCTCCAGTTTTATTCCGAGAGTAAAAGCTTTTTGTTACTCCATCCCCTCCTCCAACCCTAATGGGCCTTCAGTGATTGTGTATTTAGTGCAGTGTGGAACCGCCCATCCTGCAGAATGGGGTAGCCAGAATGGAGCCCAGTACATGGTGTGGCCTTATTGATATTTATAGATGTTAGGAGGCTAGAGATAGCACATCAGAAAAATTTTGTAGTGTGTCACAACCATGCCTAAATAAGAAAAAGGAAACTCCTTTTTCATTCAGGTTCAGTTTGGCCTGAATGATTAAAAGAAATTCCAGTCTTAAAATCTCATAACAGAGACGTGATGATTAGTCTGTCCAGTGAAACTTCTTGGATGAGGAAATACAGGATTATGGAGAATAGTGCTGAGCTGGCTGTAGGAATGACCCAATTAACTCTTTTAAGCATCTCAGCAGGGCCAGAGCTTTCTTAAGATTAGTTTGGTTTTTTAAAACTATAAATACAGGTCAGGTGTGGTGGCTCATGCCTGTAATCCCATCACTTTGGGAGGCTGAGGTGGACAGATCACTTGAGGTCAGGAGTTCGAGACCAGCCTGACCAACATGGCGAAACCCCGTCTCTACCAAAAATACAAAACTTGGCTGGGTGTGGTGGTGTGCGCCTGTAATCCCAGCTACTCAGGAGGCTGACGCAGTAGAATTGCTTGAACCCGGGAGGTGGAGCTTGCAGTGAGCTGAGATCATGCCACTGCACTCCAGCCTGGGTAACAGAGCGAGACCCTGTCTCAAAAAATAAATAAATAAGTAAATAAAAAAGTAAACACATACAACATAAAATTTATCATTATAATCATTCTAAGCGTATAATTCAGTGTCATGAAGTACATTCACAATGTTATGCAACCATCACCATCTAATTCCAGAATATTTTCATCACCCAGGTGGAAATCCCATATCTATCATCAGTCATTCTCCCATCTCCTCTTCCCCCAGCTTCTGGCCACCACAAATCAACTCTCTGAATCTATGGATTTGTCCATTCTAGATATTTCACATAAATGGAATCCTACAATATGTGGCCTTTGTGTCTGGTCTTTCACTTAACCTAATGTCTTCAAGGTTCATTCATACTGAAGCATATATCAGAACTTCATGTTTGAAATGGCTGAATGATATTCCACTGGATGGATAGATCACATTTTGTTTGTCCATGCATCTGTCGATGGACATTTAGGTTCTTAGATGTGGTTTTTGGTTCTCCTTATGGTAACCAAAATTCATAGAAACAGCACACGACCTATGCGGTTGTGATTGTTTCTAACATGCCATGTTATTAACAGATTGTACTGTCAATCACCATTAATAAGTACCAGCATGATAGGCACTCAACCCATGCTGCTTGTTGAAACTTCACATTCTTGCCTCTAGGGCTGTGGTTGGGCAGGCCAGAAATAAAGAACTACAGGAAATATTAAGGAATGCTGCAGGCAGTATATGAACATGTCACACTGTAGAGACACCCTACAACTGGGGCAGGATAATACTGAGGCATGCCCGGTTGACAGTTAAAGCCCTGTTGCATCTAAGAGACCCTGCTGTCTGAGGGGTACTGCAATTTCCTATCAGTATTTCAACAAATGGTAGCTGATAAGAGATTCTGAAATAAAGTATTGGCCCACAAGGCAGTGTGCAGAGAGTACTGTGATGGCTTCTTCTGGACTGGTCCTATCTTGGAATCATGTTGGTGAGAGTTAAAGGCTGCCTCCTCCAGTCAGCAGGGTCCCACGAAATTGGGTAAGGCTTCTTTTGAAAAACATGTATGGAGGCTGGGTGTGGTGGCTCACACCTATAATCCCAGAACTTTTGGAGGCCTAAGTGAGTCGATCACCTGAGGTCAGGAGTTTGAGACCAGCCTGGCCAACATAGTGAAACCCCATCTCTACTAAAAATACAAAAATTAGCCAGGTGTGGTGACACGTGCCTGTAATCCAAGCTACTCAGGAGCCTGAGGCAGGAGAATTGCTTGAACTTGGGAGGTGGAAGTTGCAGTGAGCTGAGGTTGTGCCATTCATTGCACTCCAGTCTGGGCAACAAGAGCGAAACTCCCTCTCAAAACAAACAAACAAACAAACAAACAAAAACAAAAACAAAAAAACATGTTTGGGCATTGGGTATACATAGACATAAAGATGGCAACAATAGATGTTGGAGACTACTAGAGAGGATAGGAAGGGAGTAGGGGCAAGGTTTGAAAAACTAACTTTTGGGTACTATGCTTACTACCTGGGTGATGGGATCCATTGTATCCCAAACTACCGCATCTCACAATATTTTCATATAACAAATCTGCACATGTACCCCTGAATCTAAAATAAAAGTTGAAATTATAAAACAATAAAATAACATTTTGACATAAAAAAAGAAAACATGGGGGAAAGCTAGGTGAAATGTAAACCAATAAAACAAACAAACAAACAAACAAACAAACAAGGACTGCGCTTCCGTTGACAAACAAATCAGAAATACTATGTTAAAGGACGTTAAACAGGTTGTGGTTTACAGGCCTTCCCAGAGGCTTTAATATTGCAATGTACGTTCTAAAGCTCCAATAGGCCAGACACATAGTATGCAGTATTTTCCAAAATTCTTTGACTATAGAATCCCTTCATGCTGCTATGTTCACTGTGCAGTTTTTGTGCTATACAAAGGCATGTGGTGAAGGGGGCTAGTGGGAGCTGAGATGTATGTACCCTGCACTTCACTTGCCAGGGCAAGTGTCTGTGGGGCTGTGTTCACCCAGAGGGGTTGCATTCTTGCATTCTTTGTGGGGGTGTGTGTGTGTGTGTGTGTGCGTGTGTGTTTTTACAGTTTGCCTTCTAATGTCCTCCATTTTCTAATTTTCATAAGGATGCTCTATAGGATAGTGAAGTCCCTGAACCCTTTTTGGTGGAGCATGGGGGATGGATGTTTTTGTGTATGGGAGGGTGGTGTACTCAGGGACAACAGTGATCCAGGGAATTTCTGGGCTTATCTTATATGGGGAAAGCCCTAGAGCTGGGGAGAAGCACTGTTACCAAGGACAAAGGAATCCAAAGATTGATCTCTGGAGGCATTGCACCATGGAATTCATTAGGGACAAAGACTCTTGGGAGGCACAGCATAACCCTATTGTTGAAATTGAATCATCATATTTGAGATTTTGAACTTGACTTGCTTCTGACCTCCGTAGAAGACTGAACTTGAGAATGTGCTTTTCTATATATTATACACATCTTATTTTTTCTGCTTACAAAAGATATGTGTGCCCACTGTATAAAATTTGTAATCTGCAAAAAAATACAAAGAAGAAAATAAAAATCACTGTTAATACCTCTATTCATGGTTATAATTTTGGTGTATCTATTTTATACATCTTCATATATAAAGATATATTTTATTGTTATAGATTAGTTATACACAAGTATACATTTCATTTTATTTTATTTTTTTTGAGACAGAGTCTCGCTCTGTCGCCCAGGCTGGAGTGCGGTGGCGCGATCTCAGCTCACTGCAAGCTCCGCCTCCTGGGTTCACGCCATTCTCCTACCTCAGCTTCCTGAGTAGCTGGGACTACAGGTGCCTGCCACCATGCCCGGCTAATTTCTTTCTTTCTTTCTTTTTTTTTTTTTTTGGTATTTTTAGTAGAGACAGGGTATCACCGTGTTAGCCAGGATGGTCTCCATCCCCTGACCTCGTGGATCCACCCGTCTCGGCCTCCCAAAGTACTGGGATTACAGGCATGAGCCACCGCACCTGGCCTACATTTTATTTTTAAAATTGCATATCTTTTTATAGATTCTGAAATAAAATTGCGATCTCCTATCTATACTAATCTGTAATCTCTTAAAAAATCACGTATCACGTTGGGTACAGTGTACACAGCTCAGGTGACGGGTGCACCAAAATCTCAGAAATCACTGCTAAAGAACTTACTCGTGTAACCAACAACCACCTGTTCCCCAAAAACTATTGAAAAAAAAAAGATGTATGGGAACTCCCATCTTCTCTGAATTGTATGTAAAATTGTGTTTGTGTGTGTACGTAACGTACTGTTTCTTTTTTCTGAAAATAAGGTCTGTAGTTTTCATCATCTTCTCAAAGGGATCATGTCCTAAAAAAGATCAGTCTTTTGTTATCAGTGATTTGTAAACTATAAAGTACTATTCAAATAAAAAGACCCTCTGTTGTACTTATTCTTAAAAAAATAAAAATGAAAAAATCACCTATCAATATATTGTATATTCTTTCCATATCTTTAAGTATCACTTCACAACATGGCTGCACGATGTATTATTGTACAGACATACCATATTTTATTTAATAAAGTTAAATATTTAATTGTATTTTATTTAATACATTGTTGGACATTTAGATTACTTTAAAATTTTCCCTATTATATATAACTCAATGATGAACTCTTTTTTTCACATCTCTGATTGTTTCTCAGAGCTTCTTACATCTTTTCTTCATACTCCTATAATACCGCTAACCCTGATGTAGTCACTTCCGGTTGTAATTATTTCCCAAAGATGAATACGATACTAAGTGTGAATAATCTTTCCTGATATGAGTGTTATACACTAAGATAGACAATGCAAAATTGTGCATTTAAAGTATTTAACTTTAAAGTATTATTACTTTCTCTTATAAGATTTTTTCACTGATGATATTGTCTATGTAAGAAATCTGAAAGAAATCAACAAAAAGCCTTCCTGGAACTAATAAGTGATTATAGCAAGGTTGCAGGATACAAGCTTAATATACAAAACTCAATCATTCTCCTATATACCAGCAATGAACAAATGGAATTTGAAATTAAAAACACAATACTATCTAAATGAGCATTCCTCAAAATGAAATATCTGGGTATAAAATTAACAAAATATGTACAGGATCTAGATGAGGAAAACCACAAAACTTTGATGGAAGATCAAAGAAGATTCAAATAAATGGAGAGATATTTCATGCTCATGGATACAAAGACTCAATATTGTTAAGATGTCAGTTCTTCCCAACATGATTTATAGATTCAGTGTAATCTCAATAAAAAACCTAGCAGGTTATTTTGTGTTCATTGACAAACTGATTCTAAAGTTTATATGGAGATGGCAAAGACCAAGAATACCCAACATAATATTGAAAGAGAAGAAAAGAGTTGAAGGACAGGTACTAGCCAACTTCAAGACTTATGGTAAAGGCAGAGCAATTAAGACAGTAAATTATTGGTAAAAAGGTAGACAAACAGATCAATGGAACAGAATAGAAAGCCCAGAAATATACCTGCATAAATAGTCAACTGCTCTTTGAAAAAGAAGGAAAGGCCATTGAACAGAGGAAAGACAGTCTTTTAAACAAATGTTGGTGGAACAACTGGACATCCAATACAAAAAAAACGAATCTAGGCATAAACCTCCTTACACCCATCACAAAAGTTAACTCAAAATGTGTCAAAGACCTAAATGTAAAACATAAAACTATAAAACTCCTAGATAACAACATAGGAGAAAATCTAGATGGCCTTGGGTTTGGCGATGACATTTTAGCTATAACCCCAAAAGCATGGTCCATGAAAGAATTGATAAACTAGATTTCATAAAAATTAAAATTTTCTGCTGTGCCAAAGACATGGTCAAGAGAATTAATAGACAAGCCACAGACTAGGAGAAAATATTTACAAACAAAATATCTGATAAAGGACTGTTATCCAAAATACACAAAGAACTCTTAAAACTCAACAGTAGGAAACAACAGTCTAAGTAAAAAACGGGTCAAAGACCTTAACAGACATCTCACCAAAGAAGATATATAGATGGTAAACAAGCATATGAGAAGATGCTCCATGTCATATATCATTAAGAAAGTGCAAATTACACACCCATTAGAATGGCCAACATCCAAAATAATGACAACATCAAATGAAATATTGGTAAGGATATGGAGCAACAGGAACTCTCATTTACTGCTGATGGGAATGTAAAATTGTGTAGCCTCTTTGGAAGACAGTTTAACCATTTCTTACAAAATTAAACATACTCTTCAACATGATCCAGCAACTATTCTTAGTATTTACCCAAATGAGTTGAAAACTTATATCTACTAAAAAACCTGCACACAGAGGTTTATAATAGGTCTATTCATAATTGCCAAAACTTGAGTAACCAAGATGTCCTTCAGTAGGTGAATGAATAAACCATGGTACACTCAGACAATGGGATATTATTCAGTGCTAAAAATAAACACATTATTAACATAAATGTATATTACTAAGCGACAAAAGCCAGTCTGAAAAGACTACATATTGCATGATTCTAACTACATGTCATTCCGTAAAATGCAAAACTGTGGAGACAGGAAAAGATCAGCGGTTGCTACAGGCTAGCGAGGAGGGAAGGATGAGTAGGCAGGGCATATATGAGTTTTAGGGCAGTGAAATTACTCTGTATGGTACTATAATTGTAGATGCGTGTCATTATAAATTGGTCCAAACCCATAGAATACACAACACCAAGAGTGAACCCTAATGAGAACTACGGACTTTGGGTGATACTGATGTGTCAATGTAGGTTTACCAGTTGTAAGAAATGTGTCCTTCTGGTGGTGGATGTTAATAATGGCAGAGACAACACATGTGTGAAGGCAGAGAGTAAATGAGAACTGTTTGTCCTGCTCCTCAATTTTGCTGTGAGTGTACACTGCTCGAAAGCGTATTACAAAAAGTAGATTTAGCGTCACAATGTACATATAAAATAGTTGGAGGTTTTTCTTGTTCAAACCAGCTACCACATTATGTGGTTGCATTTCTTTGCTTGACATGCACTTTTCCAAGGACAAGTCATGAAAAGCAGATGGGCCTCATCTGACCAAGACAAGTCAAGGAACACAAGCTAGCATTTCTCAAAGGCTGTTTCTGAGTAAGTACCTGGCACCGCATTTCTAGAGATTTTGCAGAAACGTGGCCTAAAGAGTCTCACTTATAGGAAAAAGGACTCTATTGTCTCCTGACTGATGAAATGCTTTAGTAGCCATGTAGACTGTTTGCTAAAAAGATGCCTCTTAGGTGTCTTTTTCAAACACAGGCTCATGTGTGGAAACCTGAATGTTTCAACCGAATGGACAAAGACAATGAGGGTGTACCAGTAACTGGCACAAGATCAAAAAGGAAAGTTGCTTGACATAAACACAGGCTATCTTCCATGATCTTCTGCTTGGAAAGTCTGAATGGTGGAGGTGGCTGAATTGCAGAATGCTCTGATTTAGAGATACCTCTTAAAGCTTAAGCTGATTCTCCTAAACTTCAGTCACCTGCCTATCACCTTCATGTTTTGCCCTATTTCTGTGCCACCTTCACTGTGATTATTTTTCTTGCAATGGACTCACACTTATTTAAATAGATTTAGCCTCATCCTAAGAGATAATATCTATGAAATCATGAGACTATGTACTGGCTATATATTTTTATATATGCATAGATGTTAAAATTTAAAAAATTATTAGTGTACTGCCAAGTCTTGTCTTTCACATCACCGTGGGTATGTATTACGCACTTGGAGAGGTATTAGTTTAAGGAATCCTTTTTGGGGACAAATATGGAAAATATGACTGTCTACAACAGAGAGTAAATATTTGAGGCTTATTTTTCTGAACAGCCTTATAGGCTATAAATCAAGCCAGGTTTAAAAAGATTTGAGGGTCTGGTGTGGTGGCTCACACTTGCAATCTCGGCACTTTGTGAGGCCGAGGTGAGAGGAATGCTTGAGTCCAGGAGCTTGAGACTAGCCTGGGCAACATAGGGAGATCTTACTGGTACGGTGGCACACACCCATGGTCCCAGCTACTCAGGAAGTTAAAGTGGGAGGGTCACTTGAGCCTGGAAGGTTCAGGCTGCAGTGAGCTGTGATCACACCGCTGCCTTCCAGCTTGGGTGATGAAGCAAGACCCTGTCTCAAAATAAAAAATAAAAAAATTGAAAAGATTTGAATAAATGTCTAGAGGTCATATCCGCCACAAGCTGCTCAGGTAGGGGTATTGAAGATACCAACTTGGTCCTCTGATGTCATGACCCGTGAAGACTGTGTTTTGCATAGTGTCATCTGAACACAGGCTGAATATTGGCCCATGTGGCTTTTCGTTCCCACCCACTGTTGTTGCATTGCTTGTCTGTAAGCTCCGTAAGCAACATCCACTTCACTAACTCACTGAACTGAAGTCACCGTCCGCTCCTTTTGGAAGCCCTATTGACCGACGCCTACTGCACTCCACACAGTCCCAGGTAATACCCTACACTCTTGAGCACCTGAGCTCCTGGCCCCAGAAGCTGAGATGTGTCCTTCCTAGGAGTCAAAAGTGTTTGCCCCCAAGCCTCTTCATGGAAGTAATTCTTGTTCATAAAATACACCACTTAATGAAATAAAATATAAACTGGGGACATAGGGGCACAAAAAGAGCTGCTTCTGTGACAGCTAAACTAGCTCTGTGAAAACAATCATGTCAGTCACTATAAATAGCCATGTAGGCAGGACAACTGTAACTGAAGGATTCTGCACTCAGGGCCTCCCAAGTGCCTCAAAATCTCCCTTCCTTCCAAAGAAATGGAAACAGGAAACTGTAGACAAACAGGGAGCTGGTTCCTGCAATAAGACAGTGTGGAACTCTAAGTGGATCACTCACAGGAACGGCTTCGTCCTACATCTAAGAATCTGTGAGTGAATGTACACGTGTTGTTCTAAGCTGAAATGTTTAAAGCGTATGCTATTTTAAAAAGTGTGCTCCTGCTTGAGTCAACATTTAAAATTAATTGACCAAGTATGAGCTCACGAGAGGTTTCCTATGAGCACATAGGAAAGCCGTTTTAACTGCTGGGCCTGAAATGTTAGGCATGGGTCTTGGCCTTGGCCTGTCTCATGAGATGTGAGCTCCCCAAAGACAGAGTGTGTACTGTAGTCACCTTTGCTGATTGCACAGAGAACAAGGCCTTGTAGTTATGCATCAGTGTTCTTACACTTGAACTCCAATGTCTTTGTTTGCATGTATTTGAATTCTTCCAAATTGATGGTACTTCCCACCTTAATTTTACACATTTCTTTTCTTATTGCCAATTACATCAGTCTGCTTGGGATAAGGAAATGCCTTTAATTGAACTATTCATTCGTCCAGGATTGGCTAGTCAGTGTGAAGCAGAGGAGGGGTCTTCTATCAGCCTTAGCGTGACTGAGGTATGGCTTGGCCAATTAAGTATTTCATACTAGAATATTCCACCAATGCTATAGGATAGTGAAGTAATTCATCACGTATATTTAAAGTTGAATTTACCGATATTTTATGGTATTAGATATTATTTCTATTAACATTTTATGCTGAAATTACAGAATGATTCGTGAGTACTGAATTTTTGATTGCTTTTACACTTGCTGGGACACTATTAAACTTGATTTACGTTAATAGCACTGTAAGAAGATATTAACAATGAATTTCCAAAAGCACTTAGCATCTCATAATTGGAGTTAAATGACAAAAAAAAATGAGGAGATAATAAAGTAAAGAGAGAAAAGGAGAGAGAAAGTTTTGACAATATTCTTTTTAACCTGTGGTTCTTAATAAGATTTTTGCAGGATTGTTTTAGGTTAGAAAAGAATCAAATCCCCGATCAGGAGAGATGATGCTGATTTATTAAAGGAGTTTTATAATGCAGAATAAAGACCTAGCTCCAGGTAGACTGCAGAACTTTCTACTTACAGGAGAGAAAATTTTCTGATTTTCAGAGAAGGGAGGAAACTTCAATTACCACCTTTTTCTTCCTTCCATGGTGACTAGAAGATAATCTATTTTTTTTTTTTCAAGAAAAAGAATTGATTTGGTCATAGCTGCTGGATTACAGAGAGATACGCTTTTAAGGCAAAAACATCCAAGCTAGACCGGGCGTGGTGGCTCAAGTCTATAATCCTAGCACTTTGGGGAGGTCAAGGTGAGCAAAATGCTTGAGCTCACGAGTTCGAGACCAGCCTGGGCAACATCACAAAACCACATATCTACTAAAAATCCAAAAATTAGCCAGGTGTGATGGTGTAAGCATGTAATCCCAGCTACTCGGGAGGCTGAGGGCATGATAATCATTTGAACCATGGAGGCAGAGATTGCAGTGAGCTGAGATCGCACCACTGCATTCTAGCCTGAGCAATAGAGCAAGATTCTGTCTAAAAAAAAAAAAAAAAAAAAAAAGACATCAAAGCTGAAACAACAACAATTATTATAGCAAATTTTATTTAGGCTTCATTATGTATAGACTCTATACTAAGCAACTGACATCCCTTCACAACATCCCTATGTATTAGGCACTATTATTATGTCCATTTTAAAGATAAGGAGAGTGAGAACCAGAGAAAGAAAATGACTTTAGCATATAGTGCCATCAGGATTTGAAGCCAGGCAGTCTGGCTCCTATACAGTTACTTAGACATCATGCTTTTTGGAGCATAACAACTAAGTTATTGATAATCTGGTTAACGTTGAAGCCACATTACAAATGACTTTTGCAGGCCCTGTGTGCTTTTACCTACAGGGCCCCTTCCTTTCTAAAAATTATTAAACTTATATTTTATGACTGCATTGGTATAGAGATAAATATTAAAATTAAAGATATTATGTGTTAAAACATTTTCTTTGACCTAAAAGTTTACTTTTTAAATGAGTTTAAAAGAAATCAAGTCCAGGCGTGGTGGCTCACGCCTATAATCCCAGCACTTTGGGAGGCTGAGGCGGGCAGATCACTCTAGGTCAGAAGTTTCAGACCAGCCTAGGCAACATGGTGAAACCCCATCTCCACAAAAAATACAAAAATTAGCCAGGTGTAGTGACATGTGCCTGTAGTCCCAGCTACTTGGGAGGCAGAGGTGGGAGGATTGCTTGAGCCTGGAAGGTCGAGGCTGTAGTGGGTTGTGGCTGCACCATTGTACTCCAGCATGGGTGACAGAGGGAGACCCTGTCTCAAAAAAACAAGACCAAACTGAAAACCACTTTTAAGGGCTCTTAAAAATGTTGTGGGCCTGAGGCACTGAGTTACTGTAGTTCATGGAGAAGTCAGCCTTGGTTAGCATCACAGATAAAGCCACGACCAGAACCTGGAATTATGCGGTCTCATTTCTGATGACAATGGAATCCAGAAAACTATGGTGACAGAGTAAGTGTAATTAACAGGAGAAAAGGAAACAGCTGGTTTCCTTCTCCCTTGTGTTTTTGGAAGACATCGTGGCTTGGGTCCCTACCTGCTATTTTAGGACTACAACTCCAGAACTGATGTGGTCTCTATGGACTTTACCTCAATATAATTCTGTTCAGGATTCTTAACTGATAATCCTACCTGCAAGTAATAGAATATTAGAGATGGTCAGTATTGTCAGAGATAACAAGAGCTGCTGCTCACCTAGGATTCTGACTTGTGCTACTGCTCAGGAAGTGAATCTCTGAAACACAAAGAAAGCCCAACCAAGCTCCCCAGCCCTCTCTGCTCACAGCAACAAACTGGGGTTTCTGTCTTAGACAGAAATATGATTTATCCATTAGAATCTTTCCCCAACGCTTTGCTTGACCCATTGTCTTTGGAGCTAAAGGACTAGAGGTCACTCTGAGAAGGTGTTGAATCTTAAGGTTTGGTCCAGACTTGAATATATTTTGAATAAAAGTAATGTGGGAGAAAATACTATTTTTAGTTTCCAAATTGTTCCTCAACTCCAACCTGGATATAGGAGAAAGCCAAACATGTATAACTACATGATACTTTTAGGGTTAATATCTGTTTTGATTTATGATAAAAGTAACCTCAATTAAGGTCTACTTGAATTGGGTCCCTTTCATGAAAGTCTCTCAGTGGTAGATGTGACAGATGGAATGAGATTTACATGTAGACGTTATTTGAAATTCCCCTCTTTTAAGGGCAGCATGGTTCAAAAGGGACTAGTAATGCATGCTTTTGCTCAGTAAGGAAAATGCTGCAGAAATCCAGGATAAAATAGTTTCCTTGTAATTTTTAATTCATTTAAAACCATGTGATTCTAGTGACTGACTTTAGTTCATAAGACTCTTTGAAAGAGGACAGAGAACCAAATATATAACTTTTATAGACTTCATTTGGAAATTGGGCGTTATTTACCTTAAAAATGATTGAGAATGTGAATCTAGGATTCTGCTAAGATTACAGCTAACAAAAGGCACAAAGAGAAGTAAAAAGGGATTGGTAACTGATAAGCAAATGATAGATGATTGAGTGGATAGATACATGAATGGATTAATGAATAGATAGAAAAGCAGATAGATGGATAATACAGACGAATGGATTAATAGAGACACAAATGGATAGAAAAGGAGATGACAGATAATAGAAAGATATTCATAGATCAATACATGGTTAGAAAATGAGTAGCGGGATGCACATGGATGAATAGATGACTTGGAAGCAGAATAAATAGTTGATATATAAATGAATATCACTAGATGAATGGATACATGCTAGAGACTGATGAATGTAAGGGGGAATTTGGAATGAAATTGTAGATAGATGCAAGGGTATGGCAATATTATGATTGTACCCAACTGGAATGGAAAATCAATGAAGATAATGACATTTCTCTTCATGGAACTATTTTAAATAGTTTAACTGTTTTGGGAATGTATGGATGGGTGGCAGAAAATTAGTCTCGAAAAGCCCTGAAGTTTCATAATATGTGTCTCAATGATATAAAAAAATACATGAGTGTCCCATGATTAGGCCACTTCTGAATCCTCCCTAGTGCCCCATTCTGGTCCATTTGGCCTCTTTAGAACAACATGCAAGCAAAAGAAAAAAGTGACTTCACTGGGCAGCCTTTATACATCCTTGGTGATACACAAAAGTCATCCCTTTTTGCCTGTTCTTAACTCTGATATTCACATGTACCCTCATCAGTAGACCTACTCAGGAAGGCTTGGTGCTGTAATTAATCCATGTCACAGGCAGATGTAAGATTGGCAGAATTTATGAGTGGGTTTGAGCTACTGTGATGAGTAGGGGCACCTCAGCCCGTGTGATATAAATTCCTCTGCTAATTGGATTGCTAGAGCTAATCAGAAGCCAGAAAAGGAATAAAAAAATCAGTGTTCCTGCTGCTGCTGCTGCTGCTGCTGCTGGCTGATAAAGCAGACAGCTCTTTTCAGGACAGGAGGGCAGGGGGAGTTGGAATTGAATCCTCATGTGGAGGTCTCACTCTAGATGGCTATCTCAAAGGCGACACAGCCCTTCTGTCACCAGGCCAGGAGGAGATAGATAGGGCAATGGGAGAAAGGGTGATGTGAGCCCAGAGAGATTTTATTACCAAATTGCAAAAACAGAGTGAGTGAGGAGAGATGAAAGGCCACCATTCAATGGCCTGAGAGAGCTGGAAGGCTTTTCTGAAATGAGGTACCACTCCCCGGGACACAGGTGCATGCCCAGCATCACTGTGGGATATGACTTCAGGAATCTGAGGTCTCATCCCCAAAGCCAAGAGGCGCTTGCAGGAGAAAGCCACCTATATCTTGTTGTTTAGCTGAACACACTCTTGCGTTCACTTTCTTGAAGACGAGAGAACCGAGGGGACAATGCAAATCCCATTCAATACTAGAGCAAGTGCAATTCAGGGAGCTTAACTGAACTGCTCAAGGTGTAGGGCAAGTGAGGGAAAAAGACCAGATTTAAAACCTCTCATCTGCTGGAAAACCATCAGCGCATAGCAGCTGAGAGGGAACGCTCTATCTATCTGTGCTCACTCTTTCTATGTTTTGGAAGCAGCAAGGGGGTGAGAAGGCAAGTTCGAGTTCATTGTCCTGCATACCTTTTCCTCCAGGGATCAATAGTTCATTCCAGCTGAGAGCGTGAAATGTGTCTAACAGGGACACGGGTTAGATCCTGGTGGTCCTTATCTCTACTTTGCTTGTCTAAGTCTACGCCACTTCTCCAAGAAGCAAATGTATCCCTAATATTGGCTTTCGCCACGCCGAGTGCCCTTCAATTCTCGTTAAATTCCATTCTTTGTCTCCTGTATTCTTTTCTCTCTGTGATTACCACTTCTTTGCGTATTTCTTCTGGAGCTCTCTACATAGGCTCCGAAGCCCTGCCTTGGAGGTAAATCCTTAGCCTCGATGAGTAGGCAGCAAGCCCTTCTTGCATACAACAAAGACTTCTATTTTTTTTTTTTTTTCTATCTTTTGGGCGACACGATAAAAAATAACCCTGTATTTATGCAAATTGCAAAGTAGCGTGTGATAATGAAAACAAAACAGTGCTGGCCCGCAGCCAAGACATGGCGCTGACGGGAGCTCCCCGACCATTTGGCTCTTGATTCTTCGGGGAAAGCAGCTGTAGAGAAATGAGAATACAGGACCCCCTCCTCACACGCGCACACCCTGGTTCGCACGCATTCCGGTACCCGTCACCTCGGAGCCAGCGAGACCTGGGATCCAAATGCGGTTCTGCCTCCTCCGGCCATGGAGCACTGCAGTGTCGTCCTCCACGAGCCTCCCTGCCCCTGCTCCTGATTCCCTTTCAGGAATTTACAAACATTTTCCCCAGATCAATATCCGTATTGATTATTCATTGTGAGTGAGTCGTGTGTCTTTGGTGATCCAGCTTGCAGAGGTAGCAGCCAAAGGCTGCTGCAGGGGGAAAAAAATAACAGAAGGCGAGAGGGACCCAGCTCTTGCTGGGTCTGCGGCTGTCGGCAACACAGAAGGGAAGAGAAAAAAGAGAAAAGCACCTCAAAACCAAGGAAGGGACAAGGGTGGAAGAGAAAGAGGGAGCAATAGCAAGAAAAAAGGAATCGATGACCGGACATCTGGTCCCAGGGAATCTCGATCGATGGCTTGGAGGAAACCCCCATCTTGGGTCTGCTGTTACGTGCAGGACGCAGTGGACTTTCTCTGCTCTGGGAGTGAAAAGTGACTCACAGTTTTGGTATCTCCTACGTAAGAGCTTTGGGGGGATTCCTTGGCTTGCTGACAGGCAAGGAAGACAGCAGCAGCAGTGAGGTAAAACACGATTACTTCCAACTGCCTTGCGGAGGATGTGCAGTCGTTTGGTTTGACTTGAACAGCTTGCTGCTCTCTGATAGCACGCGGAGGGAGAATAATTAAAAAGGCCAGCATCACTTACTAAGTGAGTAAACACAGAGCCGTTCCAATCGTGCTCTCCAGCTAATGAGAAGCTGTAATTTCTTATACTTCAAGGCAAGACGAGACAGTGATGGGCTCAGTGGAGGGTGTGTTTGTGTGGATATGGGGTTGGGGGGGTAGTGGTGATGGTAGAGATAGATCGACTAATTGTTGGCAATGTTTAAGAAAGGGATTACTGGAAAAGACAGTGAAATGATGACAGGAAAACATCTTGGACCAGAGCCAAAAAAAAAAAAAAAAAAAAAAAAAAAAACATTCGAGGCAAATCAAGTCTGCAGCTCGGAGAAAACACCCGTCGCTCCAGTGGGAAGCTCCGACAGGAATTGCCCGATGTTTCTTAGCCAAGCATGGAATATTGTGTGGGCACAAGGGGACAGAATGGGGGTCCACCAGAGTCTGGAGGAAAGAGCTACGATATGCCAGGGTACACAGTGATGTCGTACATGGAGAAAAAAATGAAAAGCCCAAAACCAGACCAGATCAAACCAAAACAATCAAAACCAACCTGTGTCCTTTCCTTTTTACGGGAGGCTTCTGCTTCCATTTATTAAAAGCAACCCCCAAATGTGCCTTCTGATAGTAGGAGCTGCTGATTCTCTGTCTCCAGAAGCTGCTGCAAGGTTACGGAAAGACGCTGCAAAAAGGAGGTTGAGGAAATTCAGTTTTCCATTGGTTGGGTTTCTGGCAAATGTGCCAGGCGATTGTCTGCCATTTGGACAGCCATGGGGGTGCCAGTTTGGGATTCCTCTTCTGTTGTCACCCAGCTGTGGCTTGGTGAGTCCCAAACCACCCATAAATAGGACTCTTTTAATACAGTGTTCCAAACGCACATGACAAAGTGGGGACCCCAAGTAATAAAATGAGCCGGGTTTTCTTTCTTTCTGGGTGTTCAGTTAACTGAGCTAAATGGTTCTCTTTCACATGAATGGAATCGGGGCTCTTTAAGGATTTCTGGGACTGGAAGGTCACCCTTTTAAGATATCCTCCTTCTTTTCTGATGGAGGTTTTAATTTCATATTGCTTCCTTATTTAGGATTCCCCAATACATTCCAAGTTTCCTGAGCAGGAGAAATAGATCTTGCAGAAGTGAGCCACGGAGACCCAAATGAGGAAGAAATAAGCCAGCTGTGGATGACTCGGGCACCCTCCATCGCATGTGTTTGGCATTCATAGAGACCCGTGTCTGCAGTGTGTGTGTGTGCGTGTGATGGCATCGTGGGGAATGTATGCTTGCATGAGTGTGGCTCCGTGTCTATGTCTCTCTCCGAGAGGGAGGGAAAGGGAACAAAGTCAGAACAGGCGGAATGTTTTGGTATTTATGTAATTCATGCAGAGAATGTTCAGTGCTGCAAGGCAGACAGTCACCCATCCCTGGACTCTGTGGCTGTGGAGGGCCTGTACAGACCTGATCTGAATGTTAAATGCAGGAGATGAAATTAGCATACTAACCAAGGATGTCAACCCCCTCCTCACAATCAGTAAATGGCCGACTCGTCTCTCTAAAGCCGGCACAGCCATGCGCGCCAGCCACTTAACTATGTCCTCTGTCAGATCCTTTTTTGTGTTTGTTTTTTTGTTTTTGTTTTTTGATGAAAGACTGGAAATTCATTAATGAGGAGGGAAGGAAGGGCTTCAAGGGGCTGTAATGAAAACAAATGATCCTCTTTAAACCTCATGACGGCCAAAGCCAGGCGGGTGGGGATTGCTTTCTGCTCTGGGGCTGGAGAATAGGCAATTCCGCAGACAGCAGACCACTTGACGAGAGCCAAAGAATGCTTTGCTTGGGAATATTTCTTCTGTGTGGCACAGATCGGCCATGACCGGTGTGTCTGTGTTAATAATACTGAGAATGAACTTTATCTTCCTAACTGTAAAAGAGAAGTGTGGTCTACCAGATGTCTCTCCACTGGGCTCAAGGTTATCAAAGTTTCTTGACCTTGTTGGGGTGGGAAGTGCCTTCTGGACTTTTTTGGCCAATTGCCTCAGCTTTTGAAGTGACATACATTTTTCTTTTGGGTTGTGCATTAGGCCTTCTCCAAAGATAGTACTTGCTTTTATTTTAATCTCTATCACACAAAGAAGTACACAGAGAAAACAATTTGATGTCCACTTTTAGAGAATCTCATCCTAAAGCAGACAATGTTGTCTAAAAGTTGAGAATCAGGCATACTAGCCCCAGTAGTTAAGCTGGGAAATGTTTACTTACTTTTTCTTTATTTTTTTATTTATTTACTTTTTTTGAGACAGAGTCTCACTCTATCACCCAGGCTGGAGTGCAGTGGGGTGATCTCAGCTCACCGCAAGCCCCGTCTCCTGGGTTCAAGCGATTCTCCTGCCTCAGCCTCCCGAGTTGCTGGGATTACAGGTGCCCGCCACCACACCCAGCTAATCTTTTGTATTTTTAGTAGAGGCGGGGTTTCCCTGTGTTCACCAGGATGGTCTCAGTCTCCTGACCTTGTCATCTACCTGCCTCAGCCTCCCAAAGTGCTGGAACTACAGGCATGACCTACCACGCTCGGCCACTTTTTCTTTATTTTATCCACTTTATCCTCAGAAACAAACTTCTTTCTTTCTACTGTACTTCACTGATTTGGCTTTAAACCAGGGGTTATACACTCTGAAATCTCCAGGGGCCTGTGCACACCCAGCCTGAGGAGATGATGAGGAGGAGTGGGGCTTGGGACGAAATGGACCGGAGAGACACTCAGCTCTGGTGACCTGATGTTTGGGGGAATAAAAGCCCTGCCACGTGTTGCCTGATCCTCCACTGTTCCAAGAGGTGGTAGAGACTGGTATGTGTAAATATCAAATATATCAATTTTTTCTGAGATAGCATCTCGCTCTGTCACCCGTGCTGGAGTGCAGTGGCGCATTCATGGCTCACTGCAGCCTTGACCTCCTGGGCTCAAGCAATCCTCCCACCTCAGCCTCCAGAGTGGCTGGGACTATAGGCATGCACCACCACGCTAGGCAAAGTTTTGTATTTTTTGAAGCCACCAGGTTTCACCATGTTGCCCAGGCTACATGAACTCCTGGGCTCAAGCAATCTGTCCACCTAGGCTTCCCAAAGGGCTGAGATTACAGGTGTGAGCCACTGCACCTGGCCCAAATATATCAATCTTTTTAAAACCATCTATGAGTTAAGTGAAACGTATTCACAAAGACAGTCTTTGCCTACAGACATTACTTTGTAGTCTTTGTGTTAAAGTTCCTAGCACAGGTGTTTTGGCTTTTATTCTACTTTGTATTAATTAACAATATAGATATTAGCAAGGACATGGCATACGTCAAGGGAGTATGCATTTTGCTGGACTAGGAGAGAAATAGGGAAATGCTAATCTAAAACAACAAAGAGAGGAAGAGATTGGATGTCAGTGTGGCCTGCTTGCCCTGTGGTCACCACCATTTTAGCAGGCATGATGTAATGGCATCTTTCTTTAAAGTAGTGATCTCTGGCCGGGCACAGTGGCTCAAGCCTATAATCACAGCACTTTGCAAGGCCGAGGCAGGCGGATCGCTTGAGATCAGGAGTTGGAGACCATGCTGGCCTACACAGAGAAACCCCAACTCTACAAAGAATTAGCTGGGAATGGTGGCATGTGTCTGTAATCCCAGCTACTTGGGCTGAAGCACAAGAATTGCTTGAGCCTGAGAGGCGGAGGTTATCGTGAGCTGAGATCATGCCACCGCATCCCAGTCTGGGCAACAGAGCAAGACTCCATCTTAAAAAAAATATAAGTAGTGTGATCTCTACAAAGGGGTCTTTTCCCCCTAAAGGGTCATAACTGGGAAGGTTAAATATCTAAAAAGAAATGCATTCAAATAGTTTTGATGCAGATCTACATGTTAAATGCAGGAGATGAGATCAGCATACTAACCAAGGACGTCAACCCCCTCCTCACAATCAGTAAATGTCCGTTTCGTCTCTCTAAAGCCGGCACAGCCATGCGCGCCAGCCACTTAACTATGTCCTCTGTCAGATCCTTTTTTATTTGTATTTTTGTTTTGTTTTTTGATGGAAGACTGGAAATTCTTTCATCAAAACGATTTAAAATGATTAGTGATTAGTGTCAGTTCAACATTTTTCTTTTTGATTTAAAAATATGTTCTTCTTACCCCTCCACAGCACTCTTCATTTCGAGTGAGTAAGAAAAAGATAGAAATCCTCAGAAGAGAGAGATCTTGCCTGTAGTTTGGAAGAAGCCACATGGTGCCTGAGATAACTTCAACAGCAAAGGGCACTTCAGCAAATGGTGAAGGCAGCAAGAAGGCTCCTCTTCTCACACAATGACATCTCACAATCGTGCAGGGCTTTCCAATTTCCACGGTGCTCTTCACACATATTATCCTGTTTAATTCTCACTACAACCAGTGATACAGGCGAGACAGATAGTCTTTAGCTGACTTTATGGATGAGGGTACTCAGGCTCACAAAGAGAGGACTTGCCTAAGGTTGAAAGCTAATAAGAGACAGTCGCAGGTCTTCTGGGTCTTAATCTGTTGCCATTTTAGTATTTTTCATAGGTTCTTATAAAAAACATCCTCTTTAGAACCCGTGACTTACAAGGTCCCTTGATTCTTTAAAAAAAAAAAAAAAGTCTTTAGAGATAGGGTCTTGCTGTGTTGTCCAGGCTGGAGTGGTCACGGCTCACTGCAGCCTTATTCTCCTGGGGTCAAGCAATCCTCTCACCTCAGCCTCTTAAGTAGCTGGGACTATAGCTGCACACCACTATGCCCGGCTAATTTTTTTTAAAAGATGGAGTTTTCCCATGTTGTCCACACTGGACTGAAACTCCTGTGCTCAAGCAATCCTCCTCCAAATTGCTGGAACTATGGGTGTGAGCCACCATACACAGGCTTTTTTTTTTTTTTTTTTTTTGGAGAAAACAGGGTCTTGCTTTGTTGCTTGAGCTGGTATTGAACTCCTGGCCTCAAGTGATCTTCCCACCTCAGCCTCCTAAAGTTCTGGGATTATAGGCGTGAGTCACCATGACCAGCCCCTTCCTTGATTCTTGATCCATGTTCATCCCCCCTCACTTCTTCACCATGAGATTTTTTTTTTTTTGTCTCATAGCCTGTGTTACTTGTAGTTATGTGCACTTTGAAAATGCTCCCTGTATCCTGCCAGCAAGGAAGAACCACAGCTAATTTCCATTGGCAAAGGTAGAAGCCCTCCTTAACTTCCTATTCCCCTCGATTTGTTTCTTCTTTCCTTGAAAGTCAAGTTTACACACGAGCTGGTCTACATTTGTACTGTTTTCACTTCTTCGCCCCGCTTTGCATCTCTACCCAGGGCTATCTGCTTTCATTCCTGCTTTCCCATTAAAACTGCTCTAGGTCATTAAAAATCAATTCCACTGTGCCTTCCTCCCTGTATCATCGTATTCGGTGACCACTCCCTCCTGCAAGATGTCTCCTTTGTCATACCTGGCATCATTCTATTCCTTCTTCATTTCTGGTTACCTCCTCTCTAGCTTCATGTCAGACTTATCTTCCTTTATTAATGCCTTAAATATTAGTGTTTCTGAAGAGGGTTTCTGTGGCCACCTTCTATTCTTAACTGTATACACTCTGCTTTGTATAATGGAAAGCCTTGGCTTCAATGACCATCTACAGAATGATCATCAATTATCATCTCCATCCCAAACCACTCTCCTGAATTCAACCCAGGATCTCTGGCTCCCTGATGTAACCTCCCTGGGATGGTCCATCAGCCCTCCAATTCAGGGTACCCCAAATCATCCTCAAACCTGCCTCCCTTCACCCTCTTCTCTTTTCCCCCCAGCTGCTCTTCAAATTCTGTCATTTCTTTCCCTATTTCTCTCTAACTTCTCTCTTTTACTGTATTCCTACTGCTCTTATTTTCCTAGTGGCTTTTCCAAAAGCCTAACTGTTCTCATCCTTCTCAGATATGCCCTGCCCACAATGCATTCTCTGTACGATGTCTAACTGACCTACAGAAAGTGCAAACGTGATTATCTTGCTCGCCTTTGTGAGATCCTTCTGAGGATCCCACATGCCCTTCCAGGCTGTTCATGACCTGGGTGCTGCCTCTCCCTTGCCTGCTCTCTTCTAACTCGTCCATTGCCCATGCTGTGCTTCCAGGTCCTAAAATGCCCCATAACGCTTTCATGCCTCTAGGGTTCCATTTGAGGTTTCTGCTTCCTGGAACGTTCACCTCGGCTTCCTTCATTTGACCAACTCCTCCTCCCCTTTCAAGACCGTTCCAGCAAGAAGCATTTCTCCGCACACCGTAACCTCCCACGCTGGGTTATGTGCTGCTGCAAGCCCCTATTCCTGCTTCCCTCTCCCACGGCATAACTCTACTTTCACAATGACCAAGTTTGCCCATTTGACCGTGAGACACATACAGCCAGAGACCGTCTCTTTCATCCCTGTCTTCCCAGCACCCAGCACAGATCCCAACACAAACTGGGTGCTTAATAAATTAATATTACTATTTTTATTCCAAGTATCATAAATAGTATTTTTCTAGCTGTAAGATTACCGGCCTCCAAAATAATCAAGCTGAGGGAAATACAGCAACCATTTCCCATAGAGAAAAAAGGATTTCCTATTGGGCAATTCTCACCTACATCACTTTTTTGACTTCTGTCAGGAAAGAGACAAGCACTGGGGTGGTCTTTAGGTGTTTGCTGATGTGGTAGAAACTTTGGAGTTAATTAGAAGCTCTGGCTAAGGCCAAACTTCCTTTGCAGAGTTCCTGGCAGGAAACACTAAATTAACAGTTCAAGGTTACTATTAGAAAAACGGCCTGTTTCCCTATGTTATGCCTCAGAGTTTGTTCTTCTCTCTGCCATTTCTAAGATGTTTCCACTTTCCTTTTGACCTGGGTACGTTTGCCACCCCCAGCCCAGTCATTCCAATGCAGGTGAAAGCTCTTGAGGTCAGGGACTGATTCTTTGCCTATCGTCCAGCAGTAGTAAATTCTGCGGCACTCAGTTAGTACCTGGTGGAGCTGAATAGTGAGAAAATCTGCTCATCACAGAAGAAGGAATGGGGATGGTTTCGTAAGTTCTCATTTTCCATGAAGCAGAAAATGGCATGAGATCAGTAGTACCAGATCTCCCTGGCAGTCCCAAGAAATATCTCAAGATATTATCTGCAATTTCTAAATTTGGAAATGCACTGATTCTTGTTATTTGCAGTAGTTATGCTCTGTAAAGTTGCCACAGACACTGAATTCGGGTACTGAACCATTGCTCCTAGGGGAAATAGCCAGTTAGGTTCCTGCAAGCCTCTGGTCACAATGTTTTCATCAATGAATCAATACAGAGCCTCGTTTTATGTGTGTTCCTGTTTAAGATTTAACAATCTTATTTTGCGCGCACGTGTGTGTATGTGTGTGTATATATATATATGTAACTACACATATCGTTTCTTAACATTAAACTCATGGCCAATAACACTATAACTCATGCCTGAATGAAGCTTAATTTACACGTGTGTTTTCTTTGTACGGGCCATCACAGCCTTGTTGTGCTTAGCACTACCAGATAGTACTTTTGCACCATGCTTGCAGGATATTTTCTTTTCTTTTTTTTTTTTTTTGAGACAGAGTCTCACTCTGTCACTCAGGCTGGAGTGCAGTGGTGCCATTTTGGCTCACTGCAAACTTCGCCTCCTCGGTTCAAGCGATTCTCCTGCCTCAGCCTCCTGAGTAGCTGGGATTACAAGCACACACCACCACACCTGGATCATTTTTGTATTTTTAGTAGAGACAGGGTTTTGCCATGTTTGCCAGTCTGGTCTCGAACTCCTGACCTCAAGTGATCTGCCCGCCTCGGCCTCTCAAAGTCCTGGGATTACAAGTGTGAGCCACTGTGCCCAGCGTTGCAGGGTATTTTAAATGACAAAATCAACAAATAAAAGCACATAATGTCAACAACATGGCATTGTGAAAAGAACACTTGTTTATAGCATGAGAGACAAAACAGGAAGCAGACCCTTATTTGACCTCAGCTAGGAACACACACGTTGGGTAATTTGATGTTTTCACCTTTCTGCATGTGTCTGTAAGTAATGATGAAAGTGCTGCAATTATTGATTTTGAAGTTACAACTAAATTTCAGTGAGTAGGTGAATCTGCAAATGCGGAATCTATGCATAATGAGGATTGACTGTGAATAATGAGGTAATATATACTATCAGGATATATTGACGAGAGCATAGAGCTTTCGCTTATTTCCAAATAGAGAATAGGATCATCAAACTCACAGGGCATTTCTGACTTTGAAGTCCATTCTTTAAATTGTACAAAACATCTACTTTCTGGCAAAGTTCACCTGTGCTTTCTTAGAAGTTTTCATATAAATAATTGGTACTCACCAGAAGTTGTCTAATTGTTGGGGATGGGGTGATGCTTTTTTCTCAAAGAAACAAAACTGGTTTGCTTCCAGGAGAGGCAAAGACTAGGCAATCAATGAGACCCCACTGGAAGCTGAAGAACCTCCCGCTGTTTATGATTTAAAGTTGGCCTTGGTGAAATGACAGATGACTCACGTTAGACACCTGTGCCCATATACAGAGGATTATACATGATAGTCTGAAAAGTATTCTTTTGAGCTAAATCTTGCCCTTTTTGAGTTATACCTTCATGACATTTCATATAGCAAGCAGCTGCTTAGAAACTCATTTTTGCTTTTTGTTTATTGAGTCCCATCTTGTTGCAAACAATGGATAGAGAATTCTAAAATGCAATGCTACCCTTTTCACACTAACCAGAGGCACAGAGGTACGTGTGTTTCAGATGTCAGGAAAGGGGGTCACTCAGGCATGCAGAATGGACAGAGAGGAGAAGCGTAGTGAGATTCAGAAACTCAGAGTAATAAAAGGAGGGTTGGGGGCCAGCACGGTGGCTCATGCCTGTAATCCCAGCACTTTGGGAGGCCCAGGTGGGCGGATCACCTGAGGTCGGGAGTTCAAGACCAGTCTGACCAACATGGAGAAACCCTGCCTCTACTAAAAATACAAAATAAGCTGGGCATGGTGGCATATGCCTGTAATCCCAGCTACTCGGGAGGCTGAGGCAGGAGAATTGCTTGAACCCAGGAGGCGGAGGTTGCGGTGAAGCAAGATCAAGCCATTGCACTCTAGCCTGGGCAACAAGAGTGAAGCTCCGTCTAAAAAAACAAAACAAAACAAAACAAAGAAAAAAAAAAGAAGAAAGAAAAAGGAGGGTTGGGAACTTCTTACTACTTATTAAAAGTGCATTTGGAGTTAGTTCCATCAGGATCAGAATCTCTGCTCTTATTTACTAGCACTGTGATCCTAAAAAGTTGAGTGACCCCTTTGAGAACTGCGCTTTCTTCTGTGAAATGGGACCATAATACCAAACTCTTGGAATCACTGTGAGGCTTAAATGAGATAACTTGTGTCAAGTGCTGGGTGTAAGTCCAGCAGAAAGTTGGCAATCGTTGCTTTTGCTAGCATCTTCTGGGTTCCTAACTAGCTATCTGACTTTTTGTGCATATTCATGGAAATGTGGAAGACTGGAGTTGAAGAGAACTGTTCTGGGTCAACTTCCTACTTTACAGGGGAGAAAGTAGGCTGAGTGGGGTCCAACAAGTACGAGTATCACAAAGGTAGTTAGGGCAGAATCAGAAGGAGAACCCAGCTCCCTGAAGCCCAGTTCACAGTTATACAGTAGGGTGCTGTGTGCCTAGATTTCCATTCCAGATCCTCCTTCTACAACTATGAACTGTCTGCCACCCCCACCCCTACCCCAAAAGCAGTGGTTACTGCTCCATGGGTTAGTGTCTTCTTTGGCAGAAAGACTTGGTGCTACATCAGCCAAGTAGAATTTTTTAGAGCAGGAACCCCTGAGTGTGAGTTTTTCATGTCTCTTGACTACACATATAAATAGCTATGAACAGATAATATTCACAGCATATTAATATAAGACAAAGCAAAACGGATCACAGAAGCTACAGACTGAATGCTCCTTTTAAAAGAGATCAATTATTTCTTCAGTTCTCTGTAGCAGTTTGTAAGATGCTCCCTTGGAAAAGCCCACAGGGAAATGCTGCTGGATACATAAACCCTAAAGCTTATAACTGATCATGCAATAATGAGACAAGAAAGCTGTGCTGGACAAACTGGATGAGGCTGGTTAATTTCCACCAAGCCTGTCTTAACAAGTGGAGTACAGGCTTAACATGGACCATTTCAAGGTGCCAGCAACCTTGCCATCAGTGTGGAGGTGTGGGGTAGAGAGTAAGATAGCACAGTCCTGGGGAAGCACTTGCAGGAACTGGGCAGTGCCACAGAGTAAAGAATTACAAGGCATTTGGGCAAGAAGTTATAACCAGAAGGACGTGGCAATAGCAAGACAAATCATGAAGCACTTAGTGGGCCCTGACAGTGAAGAGGAGGTCAGAAGCTGGAGTGTGTGGTTAAATGAGCAGGATCTACCATTGTGCACTTCAGCCATGAGAGCTCAGTGGTCCAGATGGCTATAGGAGCACCAAGATTGGAGCTAGTGGCACAGCTCAGGTTGGCTCACCTCTGCTTAGCTAAGTTGGGTTATATAAGCAGGTATCAACATTTTGAAGTGGTTATATAGGCCTGGTGGGATGGGTGCCCCTTCATCACATAAGAGATAAATCTTTGCTATAAATTGCTCATGCTTCAGCAAAGAACAATATTTCTTAACGGGTATTGGAAGGTCTGGAGGCAACAGGCAGATCCTATTTCTCCATGGCTGTGTCCCCATTCACTCTCTATTCTTCACCCATTTTTGTCCTCATTGTACTCATAGCCAATTGAACTGAGGATTCACAAAGGCTGATATCAGATATAACTTCATCAGAATATCCTCTTTGTGAAAGATCTGTACCTATATTTAATCTGCCAAGGTAATAGGTTTAAGTGAAACACAGCTGACATATCCAACCCACTAAGCTATTATATTTGCATTTTATATTGAACATCCCTGTAATATTCTCATTGCTAGATGGAACTGACATTTCCATACGATGGTAAATGCTAAATTGTGAATAGCTTTCATCGGGGTTTTGCTTCAGTGATGTCACCACCTTACAGACAGAAAAAGAAAATCACAACAAATATAAATAAGTATCCAACATGATGTGTTTTTTTTTTTTTGTATAGTCTGTTCAGTGGCTTAATTTGGACTTATGCAACAGATCACCCACCCAGAATCTAACTATTCAGCAACCATGTTACTTATCTGGAATTGATAATCATAAATGTTTTCTAAGAAGCTGGAGAAGTTGTCACTGAAGTGACATCATGGATGTTCAGAGACGGCAGAGAATGCCTCAAGAGCTTGGTCTCAGTTGGCTGTGAGGTCTGTTTTAAGAAGGGTACACTGATGGCCAGGAGCCCTTGGGGATCATGCACTATGCTAGGCAGTCCTCCTTTCAAAGAAAGGCTTGTAAAATCAGGACTTGGGATCCTAGATCTTTTTTAGTGTGGGATTTGCAGGAAGGCAAGTTTGGTCTTTGCAAGGATGGGAGGTGGCAGCACTGGTCCACCAGAGGAGGTTGTTTGGGAATATTTTTGAGTGGCAGATGAAGGATTCTAGAAAAGTATTCATCCCGATGAGAGGGTCAGACACACAGGCTTGACTTAAGAAGGACAACACAGTAATGAAAGGGGTGGGCAGATTTGGGGTACAGCATGCCTTCCACTGTGAAGAAGACAGATTGTCCTTGTCTCCTCTATCCTCCAAGCCACATCCCAGCACACAGGCTGAGTCCCAGTGACGAGTGAAACATTCAAGAATGACTTTCACACAAAGCCTCTTCGAGGGACAGGACATGGGGGCCAGAAGGGTTTTGGGACCAAGGCAACTGATTATGGCATAAAAGTTAAGGAAAGAGATTATTTCCCAGCGATGGCAGAGTTTCCAGGCTGTGGAAATGCCAAAGGTGAAAGTGACAAAGTAGAATTGAGGGAATTTCAACCCGAAGCAGACACCTGTGCTCATGGCCATAACAGCCCCATCTCCAGTGGGATCCCTTAGTAACTGGAACAAGTGATATCACCAACTATGGCAGCAGGGAGATGCTGGCATCCAGTGATGCCACCAGCTTGAGGAAGGACAGGAGGGACTGCCTTTGCATGGAGAGCAACCAAGAGCCCTCCCAGCAGCAGGGACAGAGCAGGATGAGGCACCCTCACAAAGACTGATACATGGCAGAGAACTTAGAAGCCAGTGGGGGCTGAGAAGACTGATGTGAGCATACATGACATCCCCTTCCGCAATTCACTCCCCAGAGTACCTGGGGGAGATCTGGAGCGGAAGTGGGGGTCCTTCAATTGCAGGTGGAGGTCAAAGCCACCTACATTAACAGAGCCCAGCTCTATACTGCTGTGACCAGCTCTGTAAAATGGACCAATCAACAAGATTCTAATAGTAATCAGTTGCGGGAGAAAAGGGTATTCTGATAGGACAGAAACAGGACATGGGGAGGGGTCAAATAAGGGAATAAAAGCTGGCCACCCCAGCCAGCAGCAGCAACCCACTCAGGTCTCCTTCCATGCTGTGGAAGCTGTGTATATGTGTACTGGAGAAACTGGTGATCTCAGCAACCTATTCCTGGAAACTCTGTGAAGGGAGGATGGGTGGTCAAACTCCACTTGAATGGACAACAATAACTGATTTAGAATCTTGCACCTACATTTCCCCCAAAGCTCACAGCAGTCACCACACTGTCCTCTTATTGTTGATTTTACTCATCTGTCTCCATTTGCAAGCTGTAAACTCCTTGAGGAAAGGAATTATATTTTATTCATCTTCACATCCACACTTTTCTGTTTTTTGCTTTTTTTTTTTTTTTTTTTAGACAATCTCACTCTGTCACCCAGGCTGGAGTGCAGTGGTGTGATCATAGCTCACTGTAGCCTCAAACTCTTGGGCTCTAGCGATCCTCCTGCATGAGCCCACATCCCAAATTTTCAACACCTGTGTCAGGCAAACAGCAGACACTCAATCCAGGTGTGTTGGATTAATAAACAGATGATGAATAAGTCATAATAATAAGATGGCCTCAAATGAGAGGTGGTTATGTAAATAAGCTAAGATGGTGTCCAAGGATGCTGTTCCAAAGACATAGGGCTCCTTCTGGGGAGGCTGTCATGGGGAGTTAGTAGGAATTTGTATGGTCCAGAGCTGGCCCCTACCTGAACCCTTCCAGAAACCCCCAGAAACTCATCAGATTGTAGCCCCTAGTATTGATCTACGTGTCCCTGAGGTGAGCAGAGAGGGTGGCCGGGTCACAACTCAACTACTTTAAACTCTCAGTAATTGAAGACATGAAAGGGTAAGAGTAAGGGTCCTAGAAGGTGAGAAGACATGACAGATGAACTTGTCCTGTCTCCTTAGGTCTGCAAACTTTAAGAGGGTTGGGTCCTTGGGCTTGGACCATGATTGGCTATACTTCAGTGAGGTGTCGGCCTTGGGCTGCTGTGGGATGTGCACAGAGACTATTCCCCAGGACAGAGGCCATTTCCCTGTTTCCTTCTGTCAGGATACAGTAAGGAAGCTCCACTCCCGTGAGCAGTCCCAGGGTCCCAGCCGAGGTTTCTTGCTTATGCTTCCAATAAAGGTGGCACTTTGGCCAGAGGAGCTTCACTAGATGACAGGGCCATGACATGTTTGTTGATTCCAAGCTGCAGAGTTGTGACCTTTTTGGAGACAGCCGAGGCATTATGAGCCAGGAGTGAAGCATCCTAAACACCAAGCATGGCTGGCAATATCAGGTGAGTGCTGGGACTGGCTTTCCTCTCCCAGCCAGGAGCTTTGGAGAATGAGGCTTGGCCAATGAAAGGCTCATAAGTCACGTATATATGAGGTCTCTGTCCCCATCCAGGTTTGGAGCTATGAACACAAGGCTCCGGTTCAGAAGTCTGTGGGTAATGGTACAGAATCCAGGCTGACTGCAGCCCTAAACAGCCAGCTGGGTCATCGCCAGTCATCGAGCCCCGAAGTGCTGGGTGGGCCAGGCTTTTGGAAGCCGTCTCCTCCATGACCATAGCCTCCATGACCATAGCTTGTAAGGGGGTCTTTCCCAGCTGAACATATCTCTTGATTAATCTCTATTTGCTGTTCATCTATATTTATTTTAAAAAGGAGAGAGCCATAACAACACAATGTCCTTCTAAATGCTCGTATCTTAAAGCAAGTCTACATATTCTTTAGATATGATATGCTTAAAATAAGCAGCAATTTAGGGTACACTTTTTCACTTTTAAAACTTGCAACTGACTTCCGTTCCTAGATAATAAAGTTTTATAGAAACTAGTAATTCTAAAATGATTCCTTCATTCTTGACTGGTTGAGAAACTGAGGGTTGTAGAAGTTTTGTAATGTAATACTTAGTGTCCTCAGAGGAAGTTATGTCCCTTTATGCTCCTTCATGTATGTGTGTATTTGCTTCAAGGTTTTCAGGCACTAAGCGCCAGTGTGGATGTGTATGTATATATATGTATGTGACATGTCTGTGTGCATTTGTGTGTGCATGTGCTGTGCATATGTGTCTGTGTGTCTATGTGCCTGTATGTGGAGTGTAAATGTATGTATGTGTACTGTGTATATAATGTGTGTGTCTATGTGCCTGTATGTGGAGTATATGTGTGTGTATATTGTGTATATAATGTGTCTGTATGTCTATGTGCCTGTATGTGGAGTGTATGAGTGCATATATACTGTGTATATAATGTGTCTGTGTATATGTGCCTGTATGTGGAG
>NC_045450.1:55862149-55894764 GCF_002776525.5 Piliocolobus tephrosceles | reverse complement strand
GTGGAGTGTATGAGTGTGTGTATACTGTGTATATAATGTGTCTGTGTCTATGTGCCTATATGTGGATTATATGCATGTTTGTATACTACGTATATATGTCTGTGTGTCTTTGTGCCTCTATGTGGAGTGTATGAGTGTGTATATTCTATGTATATAATGTGTCTGTGTATATGTACCTATATGTGGAGTGTATGAGTGTGTGTATACTGTATATATGTCTGTGCATATGTGCCTGTATGTGGAGTGTGTGTGTATACTGTGTATAAAATATGTCTGTGTGTCTATGTGCCTGTATGTGGAGTGTGTGTTTATATAATGTGTCTGTGTGTATATATGTGTGTATACTGTGCAATGTGTCTGTGTGTTTATGTGCCTGTATGTGAAGAGTATGTGTATATACTGTGTATATGTGTGTATGTACTGTGTATAAAATGTGCCTGTGTATGTTCATGTGTGTGTATACTGTGTATATAATGTGTCTATGTGTATATGTGTGTGTGTAGACACTGCGTATATGTGTGTACATATATGTGTGTGTACTGTGTATAAAATGTGTCTGTGTGTATATGTGCATGTGTGTATATGTACTGTGTATGTGTCTCTGTGTCTATGTGGAGAAGGTACGTGCATGCGTGTGCGTGCGTGTGCGTGTTGTGGCTCAATGGAGGCTATACTGGATGTCTCCACTATGTGCTGAGTATGCACTAGAATGGAACGTCTGCTTTTCTGGACCACATGAGTGATGTCAAAGAAGCTGCATTCCATCTTTATGTTGAACTATTTTTTTTAATTGAAAAACATGTTTTTATTCCAAAAGACTGAGTAGGATGGCACTTTAAAAATAATTCAAGTAATTTAAATTTAAGACCTTAAAAAATGTTTAGTCTGTGGTCCAAATCTACTCTCTGGCCTAGCGCCCAAGGCATTTTCATTAGATTGGGATTAGATACATTTTCATTCACTTTAAACTTTTGTTGCTCAGTGTTTTGTTCTTCAGAGACAAGCTAACAAGTGTCAGTGGTCACGTTGGCTTCAATAATACACCTCCTTTCCTTGAATAATCTATTTCAGTTGCATTATTGCCACTTAAAGATGGCCTTGTACTTGCAGACACATTTTCAGCGGATGTATAGGGAATGCTGATAATTCCTCCACATGATTTTGCCTCTAGACTTAGTAACTTGTTTGAAGAAAATGTCCCTAACTTGCTTTATTTGAAGCCATTTGCAAAAAGAGGCTATCAAAATAATTCTCCAATTTTTTTCTTGCTATTATTAAAGGAGATTGTATTAGTCTGTTCTCATGCTGCTAATAAAGTAATACCCAAGACTGGGCAATTTGTAAAGAAAAAGTGGTTTAATGGACTCACAGTTCCAAATGGCTGGGGAGGCCTCACAATCATGGCAGAAGGTGAAAGGAATGTCTTAAATGGCAGCAGGCAAGAGAGAATCAGAGCCAAGTGAAAGGGGAAACCCCTTATAAAACTATCAGATCTCGTGAGTCTTACTCACTATCACCAGAACAGTATGGGGGAAACCGCCCCCAAGATTCAATCATCTCCCATCAGGTCCCTCCCACAACACATGGGAATTAAGGGAGCTACAAGAAGAGATTTGGGTGGGGACACAGCCAAACCACATCAGCTATTTCGTCACACTATACTAAGATATCTTTAGGTTTTAAAAATTCATTAGTGAAAATTCTATTGTGGTTTCTTCAGTAAATAGTACTGACATATAGGTAAGAAAAAAAACCCAGATAACTCAAAGAAAAATCGGCAAATGACTTGAACAGGCACTTCACACACACACAAAGCTCAAGTGACCAATTGGTGCAATTAAGGAAATGCAAATTAAAATCATAATGAGGGACCATTCCCGCACCCACCAACTTGGCAAATATTGAAGTCTGACAATAACAAGTGTCAGCATGGATATAAAGTATGACAGCAACTTCCTACACTGTTGGTGCTACTTGGCTCATACTTCAGAGTTGTCCATGTAATACAAAAGGTAGTTTTCGATTTTGAGACCAGGTCCTTATTTTTTTTTCTTTCAATGAAGGCAGGTGTACTTTCCCCACAAGTCTATGATACGGTTGCACTGACAGCTTCTTACCCTTTCAGGTACAAGAGCATGCTTTCATCAACAGTAATGTATCACTTGAGTACTAATACATAAAATAGCTACATATCGTGATATACCAAGCATGGTGCTTGTACACAATAGATGCTCAGTGAACACTAAGTTGACATATCTGTCATATAAAACATTCCTGAAGTAAGATGTTATCAATTGCTATATATTCTAGTTGTTCCGGTTTTTTTTTTTGGGGGGGGGTGCATTATTTTTTCTTGTGGTAACATTTATATAATATAAAATTTGCTATTTTATCCTTTTTAATT
Organism: Piliocolobus tephrosceles; assembly: GCF_002776525.5. Taxonomy (NCBI): domain Eukaryota; kingdom Metazoa; phylum Chordata; class Mammalia; order Primates; family Cercopithecidae; genus Piliocolobus; species Piliocolobus tephrosceles. The sequence goes on along the minus strand of NC_045450.1, from coordinate 55,892,360 downwards.
GTACAGTTCCATGGCATTAATTACATTCACAATGAATAACCATCTAGTTGTCCACTGTCAACCTTCATTTTATTTTATTTTATTTTATTTTATTTTGAGACGGAATCTCACTCTGTTGCCCAGGCTAGAGTGCAGTGGTGCGATCTCGGCTGACTGCAAGCTCCTCCTCCTGGGTTCATGCCATTCTTCTGCCTCAGCCTCCCGAGTAGCTGGGACTACAGGCACCTGCCACCATACCTGGCTATTTTTTTTGTATTTTTAGTAGAGACAGGGTTTCACTGTGTTAGCTAGGATGGTCTCGATCTCCTGACCTCGTGATCTGCCTGCCTTGGCCTCCCAAAGTGCTGGGATTAGAAGCATGAGCCACCACGCCCAGCTACCCTCATTTTAATATCTGAATTATAAAAGTCAACTTTTGTATTTCAAATTTCTTCTTTTTTTTCCCCTCCTTCAGTAAGGCCCTTCCTTCTTCCTACATTTCATCTTTTACTATCTTTGCCAGTTCCTGGTCTCATTTACAATCTGAGTTACATGTATTATTTATTTGGGCGACCAGAGATCTCTGTGTCAAAAGAATTTCTTTACTTCTTCAATTTGGCTTACAGTTGTCCAGTAGCAGAAGCTGCTACATTAAACTATGGGCAGTTAAAACTCAAAAAAGTGTCCCTTCTTACTAGGAATAATATAGATTCTTGGTTTCAGAATCCTCTGAGACCCCTCACAGATAACCCAAAGTACCAAAAATGACTAGCTCAGACTCTTAGTGGGGGTACTATGGGTATTAACTCACCAACTGTGTACAATCCCCAAGTTAGTCCTCTTGCTAAACAGTGAATCATTAAGCTGTGGAAAATGTCACACCGCAAGTCTGATAAAACAATAACGATGATGATAATGACAACAGTGAACACGGAGCACTGTTAGGGGCCAAACGTGGCTCTAAATCTGTTACGTGTATTAACTTATTTGGTCATCATGACAACCCCATGGCATATGCATAATTACTAGCCTATTTTATAGATGGGGAAACTGAGGCTCAGAGAAGTGAATCATGTGTCTAAGTGACAGCCTCTGAACCCAGGCAGGATAATCCCAGAACCTTGGTCTTAGTCACTACACCATGACCCCAGATGAAGTGTAGAACCCAGAAGAATACTCAACTTTCACATTCTTTCTGGAAGGTTGGATATTCCAAATGAAAAACAGATAGATTAGGTTAGGCACAAGAGTAAAACACACATTCACACACATACACCACACACACACACACACGTACACCATGCACACGTACATACACACCATGCACACACACACACACACACACACACCATGCACACATACATACACACCATGCACACACACACACATACACACACACCATGCACACATACATACGCACCATGCACACACACACACACGAACACATCTTTATGTCTTTGGGGGTCAGTGAGGGGTGGGGAGGGAGCTTGGGGAATTAGCCAGTCAGTAATAACTGCTCAAACAAAAACATTTAGAAAAAATATGGCAGTTTAGCTGGGAAGAGATTATTTTCAGCTGCTGGGCAGGAAGGAGTTGAGTATACAATGCAGGGCTACTGAAGCATTTCAACACAAAAGGGACATAATGAACACTATGCTTTCAGGAAAATAAAAGTGTGATCCATGAGTATGAGGGCCTGGAAGAAGAAAAGACTTGAGGTGGAAAGGCCAATGTAGAGGGGTCTACAGGAATGTGCAGGGCAGGCAGTGAAGGCTGGAGCTGGGATAGTGGCTTGGGGACAGAGAAGCTGAGAGAGACCCTGTAGAAGCAGCACAGGTAGAACAGTGGGTATGGAAGTCAAGTTGACTGCAAGATTTTAACCTGAATGGCTAACAGGCTGTGGGGGTCTCACGAAGAGAAATAGGAAAGCTGGGAGAAGAAGGGAATATGGGGGTGGAAGTGCAGGCACAGAACACGAGGCCCTGGCGAGATGCACTGGGGCGCTGGGAGTTGTTTAAGAAGGAAGTCAGAGTTGGGACCAAGAACCCCCGCAGAGCATGGAGATGTAAAAGCATGAAATAGATGAGAACGCGAAGGGAGAAAATGTGGAGTCAAATCAGGAGTGACAAAGGCAGAACCTTAGGGAACATTTATGGTTAGTGGCAATAAGAAGAGAAGTCAGAAAAGTTGAAGCCAGAAAGATAGGAAGAGAGATGAGGGCGGCATAACCTGGAATCCAAGAAAGGGGAACATTTGGAGAATGCAGGGGGTGACAGGCAAGGTGCAAGGTCACGGAGATGAGACCCAAGAGCAGGCACTGGGTTTTGCAGCAGAGCCCCATGCAGAAGCAGCTTCAAAAGCTCAGAGCGGGAGGAAAGGAGCTGGGGCTGAGTGTTTGGTGAGCAAGGGGAGGAGCAGCAAATGTAGAAACATTTGTCACATGGACTGATGATGAGGAAAGAAGAGAGATGTCAGGACAGTTTAAAGCGGCGGAAGGAGCCAGAGAAACTTTAGCAGAGGATAAAGGAGCCAATGTTCATAGACCAAGGGGCAGACTCCAGTGGAACAAAGAGAAAGAAAATGCAGGAGACAGAAAGGAACAACCAATGCAACCAAAGCACGCTGGTGGAAGGCTACCAAGAGTCCAAAGAGAGGGGAGCTTAGAGAGAATGACCTTTCTCCAGCAGAGAAAGCAGAGCAGGAAAGCAGTTCTGGAAGCAGAGTTGATTGACAATCTCCAGTTGTCTTTGCACCTTTGGATTCACCCAGCATTCATTGCAGGTCATGCTGCGCTCAGGCTCTTCCAGGCAATGACTGAGTACGGCAAAGTGCTAGAACTCCACCATTCCACCCCCAACCCCATGGGACTCCTCCAATAGGCAACGTTTGCTCAAGGACTCCTCCTTGGCCTGGCTGAGATGTAAAGAAAGAAGGAGAGGATCAAGAAAGCTACAGATATGGAGCAGGGAGATGAGGAGTACTTAGGGAGTTCACGAGGGAAGGCTGTGTCCGGAAAACAGCAAGACTGTAGGTGTAATAAAAGGAGAACGGGGTTGCAATAAAGACTGTGAGAAATGAAATCAACATGAAAGAGAAAGTGAAATACACCAAGGAACACTGAGGACCACCTGATCTTGGACAACACACAAACATGGTGCATCAGTTGGATTGGTTCTATGATTTTCTTTATAATGCACCGGGTGGGCAAGGAGCAGGGACAGAAGACACAGAGCGGATATCACTCTGGTTTAGGAGATTGATTATAAGGCCAACAGAGGGAGAAGGAGTCAAGGTCCCTAAAGGGCAGGTTAGAAATGTAAGAAGACTAAGAGAAAAAAAAAAGGCTGCTAATTATGTCCTTGGAGGCATCCAGTTCAAATTTCCCTCTAAGATAACCTGCTCTGCAAGCAGAGCTGACTGGCAGCCTACAGTTGTCTTTGCACCTTTGGATCCATCCAGCATTCATTCCAGGCCATGCTGCTCCCAGGCTGTTCCAGGTAATGACTGAGAACAATGGGGATACCAGAACTGTGGCATTCCATTCCCAACCCTGTGGGACTCCTCTAATAGGCAATGGTTGCTTGGGGACTTTTCATTGGTCCAGCTGAGATTTTTCTCTGAATTACATACACGTGGTCTGAAGCATTTCTTACCAGATCCTTCCTTCCCTCTCTCCTTTCACGTGTTGGAACTGCTTAGCAGGTTGAAGCTTTCCCTGCGCACTCCAGCTCCCTCTCACTTTATGATTCACAGGAAATTTCCCCCAATACATCTCTTGCATGTCTAATTGTTTTGGCTTCTGCTTGTTGGAGGTTCTGAACTGACACAACTGGAATTGTTAATTATTCATGGAGGGTTTAGTAATTGAAAAGTGTAGGCAGTGAGGTGTGACTACAAAGATGTGAGGCCGTGGGAAAGAATCATGGGATTCTTTTTTGAAATAATGATAGATTCACAGGAAGTTGCAAAAGTAGTACAGAATCCCCTATACCCTTCACCCAGCTTGCTCCAATGGCAGCATCTTATATAAGTCTAGAAGGATATTAAAACCAAGAAATTGACATCGATATAATATTCACAACCAGTTTATATGATTTTATGCAATCAGATTCTCATCATGTTTTTGTCTCATAGATACATTGATCTCATCTTCATTGCAAAAAGTCACTTAAGTAGTAGTTTATTTCTAAGTAAACCAGCTCTATAACTGCAAGGTTTGTAAGACCCATAAATAAAGTTGCAGGTGAAAAGGAAATAGAAAATGAGAGATGTCCATTGAGGAAAGAGTTCTGCATCCACTTGTTTATCCATCCATCCATCCATCCATCCATCCATCCATCCATCCACCCACCCACCCACCATCCATCCACCATCCATCCATCCACCCACCCACCCATCTATCCATGTTTGTTAAGCCTTTCCCTAGTATCAGGAACTATGCACTTTCTATTGCACTAAGATACTAACATCAAAATTGTAGCAGCAGCTATTGTGCTTCTGTTTGGGCTCAGATGCAATAAGGAACCAGGGTGTCTCATTGGCAAATAATATCCAGATCAGTCCTGTGAATGTTTCCACATTGGCAGTAATTCAAATAATAGCAACCTTATGCTCAACGGCTAAGATCATGCCTTTTTATGAGTCATTGTTAAGTGCCAAGTACATTGACATATACTTCATAAATGCTAAATAATAACAAGTCAGTGAACCTAGAAGTATTGGATTCAGTATTCGAGACATTAAATCCAAGTTATGCTGTTCGAGAAACAAGGCAAACAAATAAATCAACCCCAAATCAAATAAAGCCTACATCCATCCCCAGCCAGCAGTGGGTGTTGTGTGGAATGCTCTTTATGGGTGAGTGGTTATCTTGTGAAGGGGCACTTGTTAGTATTTTACCTGACAGATCACATACTATGCCTTGCCTGTGATTTGGGAGAAGAGTTTTATATCCAGCCCACAGTAGACAACAGCAACACTATATTCTTAAGGCTCCAATTCCCTTTATTTGATGCCAGAAAATAATGTCTACTGAAGCCCTGGAGTAACAGTCACCCCACTGAGCAATTAGACTGATCCTGGTGGGGAGTCTCTGTAGGCAGTACTGGGAGACACTGTTTGTATTTCAAAGCCAGGATTTAGTTTTCCTTTCAGACAGAAGTCTTTTCAGGGGTCCCTGTGATTCCTTGAGGGTTTAGGCACACAATCTGCAAAGCCTGAAATGCCACATAATCCTGTATTGGCAACTGAATTGGATACAGTATGGTCTGAGTGGTTTTCTGATTCACAGTCCAGAGCTCTGACCATGGCCTGGTGCTGTTTGATCTGGGGTCTCTGGGCATGGCCCCTTCTCTCTAGGAGTCTGCCATCTTGGTTGCACGTATAAACATGATTTCCTAGGACTCACATTCCCTTAGTCATTTCACAGTGATGACACTCTTAGGAGCGAAGTGCAACCTTCCATAGCAAAAGACCGACAGCAAAGCTCATTGCAAATTAGGAGGCGATGACCATGACATCTCAGGGAGCGACACAGACTGGCAAGATCACGCTTGAACATCATCTAGGAGGAGATACCATTCTTCAGTGGTCACTTCCAAAACAATTTTACTCTCATTCAATTTCAGCCAAGGGAAGCAGAGCCAATGAGCCTGCACCAGACAACTAGATCTACCAATGAAGTATTGAGTAGAGGACTACAGAGCCAGGAATCAAAAGGCAATACAGCCATCGAGTGCTGACCTTGCTACGTTTTCTACAAATAGAAGATGATTCCAGCCAGTTTCCCCATGGTGCAGACCTAGCTCATCACATCTTATAGAACTGAATGTACATGTGAACAATATAATGTTTCCAATGGTTAGGATGACGGTTCTCAAACATTACTGACCATCCCAATCACCTGGAGAGTTCAGAAAAAGCAGATTTCTGTTCTACAGCCTCAGAGATTCTGACTTGGTAGATCTGGGATGAGGATGTTTTTAGCAGGCACTCCAGTGATGGGAGCAGATGGCCTGTCCACCATGCTTTTGGAAATCATTGCTTTAAATCAGCGTTTCTCAATCTTTGCAAGGGTGCAATGTAAAGAGTTTAGGGAAATACCTTCAAAGTAATCCAGTCTAAATTTCTTATTTTGCAGATGAAAAAATTGAGGGGTCAAGTAACTTTCTCAAGGTCACTCAGACAGTCACAAGTACAAAGTTAGGATGACAGGCAACATTTAATCATAGTGCCCTTTGTGCCATTTCATTTGGTGAATCTCCTCTCTGTCAAGTCCTGTTGGACATGTACACAAGTAAGGAGAAAAAACTAGTGTACATTGGATTATAATGCAAATGCATTATAATACTATTTAAATTATAATATAATTATAATGATGTGGATAATTTTTATATCATTGAAACAACTGCTGAGAACTTCAGTGTTGCCAAAACAAACACTAGAAAAAATGAATTCAGAAAGAAGTGACACCTACCTTCTCCAAATTGACGGTTAAGATGAAGATAGCAAGGTCTCAAAATTATTCTGTGAACAAGCACAACATCTGGGTTCCCCAAATCAGAGTCTATAACAAAGCAAAAAATAAATAGTTTCAAAAAACTATTTTATTTTACATATTCCTGATATTGTATCAAAAGAACAGGACATGCTTTCCACAAGCTGTTCTAGAGTCAAACCAGATTGAGGTGTCATAAATATGGTCATTATCCCTAGGTCAATACCTCCCTTGACTTTGTGTCTCCATTGTCAGTTTAAGCTGAAGAGTTCTGTGTCTCAGCAAATTCCAGATGTGTCTTGATAAGGGCCATTGGAAGATTAGCCCATGGACTTGACTCTGAATTGTTATAATAGAAGACCCCCTCAGACATGGGATATGAAGCTCTGAGAACTTTTGATTCATTTTTTTGGGTTCCTCTTTTAGAAGAGAGTGAAAACTGAATACGACCTTATTTCAAATGAATGGGAAGTCAGAGAAGGCAAGCCAAGAAGAGTGACTAGATCTTCAAGATTTCAGAGTGTATATTTGTACTCATTGATGGGTTGACTGATTGACTCATTCATTCATTCAAGAATGATTTATGAAAACTTTTCATGTGCTGGGCAGTTGTTCTGTTCACTAAGATGGCAGGTTTTACCCAATGTGAAACAGATTGGCTGAAAGGAGGGCAAATACCCATCATTAGTTATTAATCTTATAATAATTTAGAAGAAAGGCCAAGGCCTAACAACCTTACAGGTTGGTTATACAGGCAAGAGCACTTAAGTGGGAGTAAAGCAGCCTGGGTCAAGTTCTGGGAGACCTTGGGCTATAGGAAGGTTTCTCAACCCCAGCAGTATTGATACTTGTGGCTGAATAAATATTTTTGGGGCGTGTGGACTGTCCTGTGCACTGTAAAATGTTTAGCAGCATTCCTGGCCTCTAGATGCCAGTAGCATCACCCCACCCTCCAGTTATGACAACCAAACACGTCTCCAGATTTTGCCAAATGTCCCTGGTAAGAACCACTGGAGTATAGCAGTAACTACTATTTTTTGAGCACCTTTTAGGGGCATTGTGCCAGGAGTTAATATATATCTTCACATTCAGTCTTGGCACTAGCTTTTCAAAGCAAGCATTCTTATTTCTATTCAAAACATGGTGAAACTAAGGTCCAGAGATGTTAAGGGAATCATCCAATATTACACAATTGGCAAGTATTGGAAAAGGTTTGAGCCCTGAGTTATTTGACTTCAAGGCTTATGTTCATTGTTTCCTATTATTTTGCTATGACATATTTTAAGCATTTGGAAAAGTACAGAGAATAACCTAATGAAGACCTATATACTTAGAACTCCATTTTGATCACTGCTAATATTTTCTCCCATTGCTTTATATCTATGTTTTTGGACAATAAAATGGTATAAATAGAGATGGATCTTTCTTTTAGACTTTCTCAATTCTTTCCCTCTCACCTTTCCCCCCAAATAACCATTCTACTGAGATTATTGCCATGTCCTTCCTGGGAAGGAGTTCATATTTTCTTACATGTACATGAGTAGTCTCATAAATGATATATAGCACATGAAGAAAAGTACATAAAGGTACAAATTCTTGTGCAATCTGTTTTTCTGTTTTCTTTACTCAACATTAAGTTTTTGAGTTTTTTGTATGTTGGAGCTACAGCTTCAATTCCTTTACTTTTATTGTATGAGAATAAATAGACCACAATGGCTTGCCATTTGGGTGGTCTCTTGTTTTTCACTGTTACAAGTCACAGTGCAGGGAACATGGCATGTATGTGTGTGTGTGTACACACGTATGAGCGTTTCCCTAGGAAAGACAGCTAGATGTGGGATTCCTGGGTTGCAGGATGTGCATATCTTCAACTTTATTAGATATTGCTAAATTGCTCTCCAAAATGATTGTACTAAATTACACTCCCTCCAACACACTGTAAGAGTATTCATTTCTTCACATCCTTGCCAATGTTCAGTATTTTCAAACTTTATAATGTTTGCCAGTCTGATTGGGGTGAAATAGCATATAATTATTGTTTCAAAAGCCTGTGTTCTTAACCACCACTCTTACTGTCTACACTTCTTGAAGCTTCAGTTATGTAAAATGGAGAAAATACCTTTTTCGATTTCTTGGAGTAGTAATAAATTCTCCTGGTGTAATATGCGAATGCATTTTGTAAATATGAAGTGCCACTTTTGTTCATTGCTGGCAGTGGAGAGAAAAATGTGGTTTCTATAGCAGGCAATTTGATGAAATCTATCAAAATTTCAAACGTACACGTATTTTCTTTGAACATAAAAAACAATTTCAAAATTATAGAAAAGTTGCAAAAATAGTGAAGAGAATTTCTATACACCCAGATTGTCTAAGCATTAACATTTTAATCACATTTAAATTATAATATTTATGTGCACATAATATTATATGCACACACACATTATTTTCCCAATGATGTTAACTGACAATTTTCTATAAACATTCTGCTATATAACCATGGAAAAGTTGTCAAAATCAAGAAATTAACATTGCTATAATACCATTACCTAGTTTGTATATCTTATTCAGATTTTATCAACTGCCTTACTATTGTCCTTAACTGTAAAATATTTTTTTTCCTCCTCCAGTATCCAGTCTGAGATCATTCATTGTACTGAGTTGTCAAGTCTCTTCAATTTCATTTAATATGGAATAATACTTTAGTCCTTTTTTGTCTTTCAGGACCTTGATATTTTTGAAGAGTGCTGGTCAGTTCTTTTGAAGAATATCCCTCATTTTAGGTTTGTCTGATGTTTCCTCATGATTAGATTCAGGGTATGCATTTTTGAGAAAAATAACATGGAATTGACATTGTGTGCTCCATGTGTCAGTTTGTCCCCATACTGGTGATGTCATTTCAATTGCTTGGTTAGAGTGGTGTCTGCCAGGTTTCTAGTGTAATTGGTAAGTATCTTTTTGGGAGATATTGTGAGACTGTGGAAACATCCTATTTATATCAGCATGGACTCACAGATATAATGAGTTATACTGTGTTATATACTGAGTTATACTGTGTTATATACTGAGTTATATCAATGTCTATTTTCATGCCCAAATTGTTCCATGCTTGGCCAGTGTGGACCCCTTCAGTCTTGCTCCTGATGGGTGTCTTCTGACACGTCCCCATTTTTCCGTGAGCATTTCCTTCCTTTCTGGCACAATAAGATGTCCCAGGTTCATCTTCTGTTTTCCCAGCTCCTGTCCTGGAATGGGCCATTTTCCAATAAGTAGAGAATAATATTTAGAAACCAAGATCTGGGTACTAGGCATGTTCTTTGTTAGTGGTGCACCTAACTTTTTTTTTTTTCTTTTTTCTTTTTTTTTGAGGTGGAGCTTCACTTTTGTCGCCCAGGCTGGAGTGCAGTCTCAGCTCACTGCAACTTCCGCCTCCTGGGTTTAAACAATTCTCCTGCCTCAGCCTCCCAAGTAGCTGGGATTACAGGCACTCACCATCAGGCTCAGCTAATTTTTATTTTTTTAGTAGAGGAGGGGTTTCACCATGTTGGCCAGGCTGGTTTCAAACTCCTGACTTCAGGTGATCCACCTGCCTTGGCCTCTCAAAGTGCTGGGATTACAGGCGTGAGCCACTGTGCCCAGCCTATGCACCTAACTTTTAACCTAGCAATTTCTCTTTCAGGAATTCTTGCCACAGATATGCCCACACACTTGTTAAAGGATTTATGTGCAAGGTTATTAACTGCAGCATTATATAGGATAGCAAAAGATTAGACATAACCTAAAGATCTATTAATAGGAGACTGGTTAAATAAATTATTTGAATCCATACAATTGAAATATTATGCATCCATAAACGATTAATAAGTTGCTTCAAAAATATATTGTCAAAAAATACAACTTTGTGTCTAGTGCATTACCATTTATGCACTACTAAAAGGAGAAATATATATACAGTTACATGTATATGTGTATATACTTGCTGATAAATGCATAAAATATCTCTGGAAAAATGCACAAGAAGCCAAAAACATTGACTGTGAGGAAGAGAATTGGGTAGCATGGGGAACAGAGGGAAGATGATGCTTACTATAAACTTTGTTGTTCCACTTAAATTTGGGACTATATGAAGTATTAAAAATAAAATACTATAAAACATAAAATAGATATAGCATTAATAAAGCATTATTTTAACCTAAGGTATTCATTGATAACTCAAATATCAGAAGGGGAATTCTGTTTTCTAAGAAAATTGGCTAACAGTGAAACTCCAATTTGGTCACTATTCCTTTGTATAAATGCAAACATTCCTGGGATTCTTTATCATTATTGTTTTTTTAAGACAGAGTTTCACTCTTGTTGCCCAGGTTGGAGTACAATGGCGTGATCTCGGCTCACTGCAACCTTCGCCTCCCAGGTTCAAGTGATTCTCCTGCCTCAGCCTCCTGAGTAGCTGAGATTACAGGGATGCACCACCACGCTTGGCGAATTTTGTATTTTTAGCAGAGACAGGGTTTCTCCACATTCGTCAGACTGGTCTCAAACTCCCGAACTCAGGTAATCCGCCTACTTCGGTCTCCCAAAGTGTTGGGATTACGGGTGTGGGCCACTGCACCCGGCCCTGTGATTCTTTCATGACTTAACTTCTCCATCTGTAATATGGTATAATAACATCACTAACCCATATACCAGAGAAAATGAAACTGAAGCAGTAGTAATAAGAGAAGCAGTCTAAAAACACAAAGTGCCAGGCTACTGTGACTATTAATAATGCCACATTTTCACATTTAAGTGAATTTAATCAATATCTGTGAACAAAAGAATGAATGCATGAATGGGTAAAGTTATAGGAGAAGGAAGATGGGAGAAGAATTATGCTGAATTGATTGAGATTCAAGAAAAACCTCTCAAAAGCACAGGAATAAATTTAAGGAGCCGACTTAAGGTAGACAGATTGTGTTAATGCATCTTGTGATCCAATACTTCACATAAGAATTGTGATACTCCAGGGAAGCAACACAGCCTAGCAGCTGATGCCATGGGTTTTAGAGTCAGGAAACTTACATTTGTAGTCTGACTCTGCCATACTAGTTGTGTGACCTGGAGCAAGTTACAAGTTTTTCAACCTCTATCTGCCTCAGTTTCCTCTAGAGCTAGAAGGGTTCTCAGAGATGATCTAATCTGTGTCTCTTATTTTCCAGATGATCAGACAAGGTAAAAAAGGGCATGAGGAGACAAAGTGGTTGCCCAAGGTGGCATCATCAACCAGAAGCAGATTTGGCCCTAGAACATAGGAGGTAGACTGTAGATAGGCACAAATTCCTTGCAGCTCCTCTCATCAAGAAAAAGAGTCTTTTCCTCTACCCCTGTAACGCAGTGAAAATGAAGTTGTGTGAGAGTCAAGCCTGGGCTGTAAGGTGTCTTTGGGTTTCCTTTTGCTCCTCTCATGCTTGGAATGCTGCTGCCATGTGAAAAAAAACTGGGGTTAGCCTGTGGGAGGATGAGAGACCATGTGGAGCAGAGACAAGAATCCCCAGAGGAAGCCCTCCCATGCCAATCAGCTGGCCGACTGCCAGACATGTGAGTGAGGGGCCCCAGAGCTCCCAGGCCTAACCAAGCCACCGGCAGGCTACAGAAACCAACGAAGTTGGTTCAGATTAGAAGAGCTGCCCTAGCCATCCAGCCATCCCAGCCACCCCAAGGAACCATGAGATAAATCAATAAAATGCTTGTTGTTTTAAGTTTGGAGTGTTTGTTACACAGCAAAAGCTAACTGAAAACAAACCCAATGATAGCCTCTTTTCTTTTTTTTTTTTTTGAGACGGAGTCTCACTCTGTCACCCAGGTTGGAGTGCAGTGGCCGGATCTCAGCTCACTGCAAGCTCCGCCTCCCGGGTTCACGTCATTCTCCTGCCTCAGCCTCCCGAGTAGCTGGGACTACAGGCGCCCGCCACCTCGCCCAGCTAGTTTTTTGTATTTTTTAGTAGAGACGGGGTTTCACAGTGTTAGCCAGGATGGTCTCGATCTCCTGACCTCGTGATCCGCCCGTCTCGGCCTCCCAAAGTGCTGGGATTACAGGCTTGAGCCACCGCGCCCGGCCTGATAGCCTCTTTTCAATGAAACTATATTTACAATTCATTTTTAGGAAGTCCTTTAAAAAAAAAAAAATTAGAGACAGAGTCTCACTCTGTCACCCAGACTAGAGTGCAGTCAGTCACTACAGCCTCAGCCTCTTGGGTTCAAATGATCCTCTCACCTCAGCCTCCTGACTAGCTAGGACTACAGGCTCATGCCACTAAACTTGGCTAATTTATTTTTGTTTTTATTTTTTAAGAGATGGGGGTCTCAATATGTTATCCAGGTTGATCTTGAACTCCTAGCCTCAAGTGATCCTCCTGCCTCGGTCTCCCAAACTGCTGGGATTACAGGCGTGAGCCCTTGTGCCCAGCCTCTAGGAAGTCTTGGGTGACCAATTCTCCACCTAGATTGACTGTCTCTCCCCACCCACATGTTGCCTGGTCCAGGTCCCTCTCCTCCCAGCAGCAGCTTCTGTTTCTCCCTGGGATCCTACGAAGGGAGGGATAAATGTATGACCTCCAGAGTCACAGACTATCATCCTTCTGCAGCAGCAGCAAGAGAGATTGGTACAGGACCCAGATAGCTGCTAGTTGCAGGAGTCCTTCTGCCCCACCTCTTACTTCACAGACTCTAGACCCCTGTTACTGGGTATGCCACTTACACTATCATTAAATTACTCAGGATTAGAAGGAAAGGCGCTTACCTGGCACTGGCTGGAAGGTGATAAGCAACAGGGAAAGAACATCCTTTAAAAATGAGAGCCCTGATGGCCAGGCACAGTGGCTCATGCCTGTAATCCCAGCACTTCGGGAGGCTCAGGAGGGCAGATCACTTGAGGTCAGGAGTTCCAGATCAGCCTCACCAACATGGCGAAATCCCGTCCCTACCAAATATACATAAATCAACCAGGCGTGGTGGCGGGCGCCTGGGGTCCCAGCTACTTGGAAGACTGAGGCACAAGAATAGCTTGAACCCGGGGGGCAGGGGCTGCAGTGAGCTGAGATCGCGCCACTGCACTCCAGCCTGGGCAACAGAGGACGACTCTATCTGGGGGGAAGAAAAGGGCCTGAGAGTGAGTTTCTTGAGTATCAGGTTTCCAAGTATTCACTCCCCCTCTTCTTTTTATCCCTCATTTCCTTTTCCTTGGCTTCCATTAATATTTTCTTTCCTGTTTCCTCAAGGTATCCATATCCATTTCTAGAAATACATGAAGGGTTTCCTGGTTTCCATTAAATTTAATGCCCATATCCCCTACTCATTCCCCTTCCTTCCAACTTTAGGAATCTTTTCATTTTTCTCTTTTACAACTTTCCCCCTAACTGCCCTCATATAGAAGATTCTAGAAATGCCAGGCTCCTGACGAAAGCCCTAAGATTCTCTCAGTCAGAATCTTAGGAAGTGCTACTACTCTAGTATTATGAAGAGACCAAAGACACGTGGACAAAGGAATACTCAAATTTTTTTTAAAGTTTTTTATTTCCATATATTTTTGGGGAATGGGTGGTATTTGGTTATATGGGTGAGTTCTTTAGTGGTGATCTGAGAGATTTCAGTGCACCCATCACCCAAGCAGTATACACTGAACTGAATTTGTAGTCCTTTATCCCTTACATCCTTCCCAACCTTTCCCCCTGAGTCCCCAAAATCCATTATATCATTCTTATGCCTTTGCATTCTCATAGCTTAGCTCTCACTTACGAGTGAGAACATACAATGTTTGGTTTTCCATTCCTAAGTTACTTCACTTAGAATAATCATCTCCAATCCCATCCAGGTTGCTGTGAATGCCATTCATTCATTCCTTTTTATGGGCATTTGGGCTGGTTCCACATTTTTGTAATTGTGAATTGTGCTGCTATAAACACACATGTGCAAGTATCTTTTTCGTCCAGTGACTTCTTGGGGACATTTGATGGTGGAGACAAGGGTGGAATCGGCTGGGGATCTGGAAATCCTGGGGTGGTGTAGCAGTCATGAGGAGGAGCCAGGCTGATGGGAGGAGCCATGCTGGTGGGAGGAGTCAGCTGGAGTCAACTTTGCTGCAGTTTCCTTCTTGCCAGGGCTAGTTCCTATGCTGCCTAACTTGGTGCTGGATACAGTTCTCAGAATTCCATCACCCTTGAATTCTAAAATGGTGGGGTCTTTTTTGTTTGCTTTTTGTGAATGCTAAGTTTCTACCCAAGACTCTTGGAATAAGCTGAGGTGCACTGACCATGCAGTTTGGAGCAAAGTGGTTTCACCCATTCCCATCCACCTGTCGGGTATTTGGTACTTTTGGGGAATGCTTTAGAAGAGGAATGAGGAAATCTGTGTCATCACTTGGAAATTCTGGTCCATGACCTCAACAGCCCTCCTGGAATTTCCCTGGTCAGTTTTCTGTCCTAAATGCAAATCACCTACATTAATAGAATATTCTGGGCATTTGTATAAAAATGGCTGCAGCAATTCACAGTGTTTTGTTTGGTGATGCAGGAGAGCAGTTCAGGCTCTGTTCTGTAGTGGCATTAACGATGCTGGTCAAAGCATAAATGGTCCTGAAGGGAAAAGCAAGCACTCCCAAGGACAGTAAGGAAAATGTAAACAGCTACCAGGCGTGGGTGCCATCTGAGCGATTTCATCTTCTAGCAGAAATTTCCCAAACCTGATCACTTTCTCCATTGCTAACAGAGAGGAGAGGAAACACAGCAATGGGGAAGTCCATTTCGAAAACAAACCACTTACTCTTTACAGCAAAGGGACTGAAGTTTTTCAGGAGAAAGATCTAGCTGCTCTCCTATTCATCAAAATGTGGCAGGACAGTGATTACAAATGCAAATGTAACCTTTAGGTCCTATAGGCAAAGGCAGTGCTTACCGCCTCTACCCAGTGGGCAGTTGAGGCTGGGTTCTTTTCTCAATTCTAGTATTTTTATAAACGTATCATCACAAATTCTGCATTTATTGGTGGGTGGGTACAGAATGTTACTGCTACACATTTTAAATAATATTAGTTAATATTTAGTTTCTATTTAGTATAGTTTATATTATTTCTATTTAATATCAGTTTCTAAAGCAAACATACATACAAGATAATATCTATACTTCCCTTTTGAGATTCAAGAACTAAATGAAGAGCTAGGAAGTGCCGGGCATCATGAGAAGTGTTAGCACCTGGAATTTTTACACTGCTACTGTGAAGGAGTAACAGTCACCCACGTGTCTCCATTTTGCAGACGTGAAGACAGATTCCAAGCACATAAGGGGCTTGGCCATGATTACTTGGTGATGTGGATTGCCTGTGTCCTCACCCAAATCTCATCTTGAATTGTAGCTTTCATAATTCGCACATGTCACAGGAGGGAACTGCCTGGAGGTAATTGAGTCCTGGGAGTGGGGCTGTCCCGTCCTGTTCTCATGATAGTGAATAAGTCTCATGAGATGTGATGGTTTTACAAGGGGGAATTTCCTTGCACACGCTCTCTTACCTGCTGCCATGTAAGACAGGCCTTTTGCCTTCCACCATGATTGTGAGGTCTCCCTAGCCACATGGAACTGTGAGTCCATTAAACTTTTTTTCTTTATAAATTATCCAGTTTTGCGTATATCTATCAGCAGCACGAAAACATACTAATACACTTGGGTACTGCAAGGCAGAAAGGAGATTTCAGCCTAGATATGTTGACTCCAATCCCAGTATACATTCAGGATACACTTGTAGTCAAGTGCATGATGATAAAAAAGCACAAGCATGACCTGTGGTTTGATTACACTTTCATGAGAGCCTCAGGGCTGTGGTGTCATTGAAGAGGGAAAAATATCTATGGCAGATACATTTGACTGGGATTAGGGGAAGTGCAGAAGGAGAAGGGGGTTCTGATGCATCTTTCTGCAGCATCAAGCACTTCACTGAATTACCATCTCTCCCTCGGGCCTGTGGAATACACATTTCCTTTGTAACTTCATCTTGGGTCTAGGGCACAGTGTCTTGGGGGTCATCTTGCTTACACAGGAAACACAAGGCTTCAACATGGCCACCCCCAACTATGATGGAACAGCTGGGTTTCAGTGGGGAGAGTACTTCTGACTCAGTTTGAAGAAGTGAAATTTGGGCATATGGAGTCGTCCCTGGTGATGACTAACCAGGCTCAGATCTGTATTGATACAGCATCCCAGTCTTACAAATTGGACATGTACTAAATCATGGGGCATTTTTATACAAAAGGGACAAGCCTCGATGACATCAGGTGGTGGCTTCCTTGCTACACGACGCCTTTTCCCTCTTGAACCCTGACCACCTGCCATGAAACCTTTGCATTCTGTGACCCCTCTGCCTGCCAAAGCCCTCCACGGGCAGATTGGTCTAGCCTGGGGTAGCCTTGAGAGGTGGCTGGGCTAGACCTTGAGGGGACGCTGGGCTAGACCAGTTTATCCCAGTAGATTCTCAAAGACTCAGCATTGCTGCTTCCACTCATCTTTAAGATGATACGCAAATTTTCATTAAATGAACTTCTTCCTCATTTTATTTTTCCCCCCAGAGTTTGATTTTTAACTAAAGGAGAAATAATTAAGGATCCCAGGATGTGTATTTATTTTTTCAATTTGTGGTGTCTCCTCATCACCGCCTCTCAGTGTATTTGTTGGTAAAAATGGAAAGTGATATTAGTGCTATTATTAACCCCCATCGTTATACTTGGAAGAGTTCAGAATATTTGATTTATCCAATATTTCCATCTCTGTATGGCTATGGTGATGAGTGGGAAGTCAAGAAGAAACACAAAGTAGGATGTGAATAAATCCAGTTCTTTCCACAATAAATGACTGAAATCATACTCTTCTTCCTTTTTTTCCCTAGACTTGGGTTTTGTAAGAAGCGTGGTGGTATGAGTTAAACTTGGCCTCCAATTGGTTTTGCTTGAGCACAATTATTCCCATATGGAGTAGGAAATTCCATGTACTGCAGAGTTTTGGGGGAGATGCTTTAGAATGTGGTGCACGATTCCTCTCAAACTCTACATGAATCTGAAGAACAGAACAGAATGCTGAGTGCATTGCTGGGGAGAGACAAGGGTGTGTGGTTGCCCAGTTACCCAGTGAGAATCATGTCTTGGACCCTACCCACAGGAGACTGACATTTAGACAAACTTGTTCTCAACCACCGGCGCCGAGCCCAACGCAGGGCATGGCTCTGAATGGCTCTGGCATCTGTTTTGTCTTGCCTCAAGCCCACACACTGGGACTTGCTTGTTTTCATCCAATAGCAATTAGCACCGTGGTAAATGCCTTGTGCTCTGTGCTAATTCAGAAGAATAAGCCTGTCGCAACTCTGCCAAGAATTACAGCTAATCACAGAGGGCTCGGGGCGCACCTGCCCTTTCATCAGCCTTTTGTTTTAAAATGAGGGGTTGGTGCAACCCGAAACATTGCATTCTCTCCTTGGTCAGGGATAACTATGGAGACCCATGGGAGACCTGGAGTGCATCCTGGTGGCCATCTCCGGGACGTGCTTCCTACAAAGGGGCACAGCGAGCTACAGGGAACCCAAGCAGCTGTTTACTATGGGCAATTGCAGACAGGGTGGGCCCCAGGGACACTCCACAGAGGTGCAGAAGCTTGGTCTACAGCAGTGCCTGCCACTGGAGACTCTTCGGAAGTCACCACAGACACAATACTTGGGAATAAAGACCTGGGCTGCCTCCACATTTAAGCTAAAAAGCTCTCTGGTTATTGTTTTCTTTTAGACTCATCATCTAACCTAGTCCCTGGGCTTATTCTAAGAATATACTTTTTGTCCTAATTTGGTATTGATCATTTATTGATTTTTGTACTTTTTCCTTTTAAAGTTAGGTTTGAAAAATAACTTACATTCAGGAAAATTCTCCCCTTTAAAGTGTATGGATCTATGAGTTTTGACAAATGTCAACAGGCACATCACCACCACCACCACCAGGGAGCCATTGGATGGTTCTATTGTCCCTGAACATTCTTTCTTGTTCATTTCTTGTCAGTTACCCTTCCCTGCCCCCAGCTCAGGAATCTACTGATCTAATTTTTGTTCCTATTATTCTGCTTTTTCCACAATGCCATATAAATGGAATAATTTGGTATTCTTTGTTAGCGACTTATTTCACTTAGCATAATGCCTTTGAGATCCATCTATGTTCCTTTGTGTATCAGCAGTTTGTTGTTTTATTGTTAAGTGGTATTTCATGGCATGGATGTACTATAGTTTATTTTCCAGCAAATGGACATCTGGGTTGTTTCCAACTTTTAGTTATTATTAATAATCTTCCATGAATATTCATGTACATCTTTGTGTGAGTATATACATATTTTTTATTTCTTTCAGGTAGATACCTAGGAGGGGGATTGCTTGGTCTTTCGTCATATATTTAACTTTACAAGAAACTTCCCATATATTTTTCTTTTTATCTTTTCTTTTTTTTTTTGAGACGGAGTCTCACTCTGGCACCCAGGCTGGAGTGCAGTGGTGTGATCTTGGCTCACTGCAACCTCTGCCTCCTGAGTTCAAGAGATTCTCCTGCCTCAGCCTCCAGAGTAGCTGGGATTACAGGTGTGCGCCACCATGCCTGGCTAACTTTTGTATTTTTAGTAGAGGCGGGGTTTCACCATGTTGACCAGGCTGGTCTTGAACTCCTGAGCCCACATGATCCACTCACCTTGGGCTCCCAAAGTGCTGGGATTACAGGCACGAGCCACTGCGCCCGGCCTACCCATATATTTTTCAACTTGCATTGCTATCAGCAACATATGCAAGCTAAAATTGCTCTTCCTTGTTAACACTTGGTATTGCAAGTTTTGAAAAGTTTAGTCATTCTGATAAGGATCTAGAAGTATCTAATTGTGATTTTTAGGTTGCATTTTCCTAAGGACTAATGATACTGAGATTCTTTTCATGTTATAATTTATTTTAAAAATCACTTTAAATCTACTCTGCTCAAATTCATGTTGAAGACAGGTCTCATGCAACTTATTTTAGTGGGAATTTGTCAAATCTCTCCCATGTGCTTAGAAACATGCAACCCAGGAAAAGGAAAACATAGCCATGACCATCGATGTGCTTGGAGAACAGGAACTGCTTTATTTAACTTTTCTTCCATGCTGAGCTCATCTCAGGGGAGGAACCAAGCCTCTCCATCTCCCACAGCACCCAGCCCGGGGTCAAACACAACAGCAGGTGCTTCAATAAATATTTGATGATTGGCTGAAGCAAGACGGTGGCTCTTGTTCCCAGTGGACATGACTAGGGTGTGTGCCTGTGTAGTGTGAGGTGTTAGAACTAGACAGGGCTGATTGACCACTTAGTAAAAGATCTGCCCAGTGGAAGGCATTCATGGTATATGGAGGTCAGCGGTCCCCTATTAGGCTGCTCATTAGAACCAGGGAAAGAGTTTAAAAACATATGGATGCCCAGGACCAGAGGTGGATTTACCTTGACGCTAATGAGATTCAAGCTTCAAGGCTCACCTGCATGGTACCCACTGGGTGCTGGGAGGTCCTCGGAGTTCTAGAGTGTTCTAGGTATGGAGGGGAAGAAGCTAGGTTGCAATTAGAACACTCGAAAAGATCTCCAAACCAAGGGACCTGACTAGGTAATGTGTATGGTTTCTTCCCTCATTTTAAAGCAATACTAAGCATGGAAATTTGTTTTTTAATTGGTGATTTCATTTTGTTCTGTTTTCCATTAAGAAGTTCTCACAAAACCTGGATCTGCCACTGCTGGGTGTCACCCCAGAGGTTGTGATTTTAATTTGTCTGGGGTGTGGCCCAGGCCCTGGCGATTTTTAGAGCTTGGCGTTGAGTGGAATATGCCTCAGGGTTGCACCACATGGTTACAGTGTCCACTAATGACCAGGTGTAGGCTGCAAGCCATCAGGAAAGATCCCAGTCATGTGTGAGCCCTTGTCATTTTAAACATCAACCCTTCAACCAAATGGGCCCTTTTTGTTTTCCTCTAAGTCAGTCTTCTTGTTTTGAGACCCTCCTATTTCAATGTGTCTCATAGGCCATCTCCCTGTGGCACCCACTGGCAGGTCACAGCCCCTGCTCACTCCTCCCCAGTGGCTTTTCCCGAGCCACTGGTGAAAGCCCAGGCTGCTCCGGAGGGGCAGCATAGCAAGCTGTCAAGAGCTAGGGGCAGACGCTTGAGTCC
Source organism: Piliocolobus tephrosceles (assembly GCF_002776525.5). Taxonomy (NCBI): domain Eukaryota; kingdom Metazoa; phylum Chordata; class Mammalia; order Primates; family Cercopithecidae; genus Piliocolobus; species Piliocolobus tephrosceles. The sequence continues at coordinate 55,871,665 of NC_045450.1, read as the reverse complement.
ATACTGTAGCCCCGCATCTGAGTCAGAGGGAACTGGATCAGAATCCCACCTCAGCCACTGACCAGCTTTGTGCCCCTGAACATGTTCCTTAACCTCCCTGTGCCTCAGTTTCTTCATTGGTAAAATGGGGATGATAATAGGAACAGCCGCATAGCTTCCAAATGAAGATGAAAAGAGAGGATGGTAAAGCTCCTGCTGCAGGCCAGGAGCATGGCCAGTGCCTGAAAAAGGAGGAATTTCGTCCGGCTGATTGACACCTACCCATCTTCTGGTCCACCCTATGCCATGCTTCCTCCCTTCCACTGAACTGCCTTCCTTCTCTGACAATGTTTTGTCTCCACCGGCCACACTGCTGATAGGGCAGTGTCTCATCACCTGCTTCTCTTCTCAGTTAGATGCCGGCTTCTTAGAGGGGAGAGCCAAGGTTTTACACCCTTCCTTCTATAGTGGTCGTTCCAAGGCTACAATATTATCATCCACAAAATAATAATAGCTAACATTTTTTGAATGTCTGTTTTTCAGACAAGCAACTCATACCTCAGGGAGGCCGTATAATCATCTAGGATCACACAGCCTGTGGTATAACATTCATCCATGCCGAAGTTTTCACCCATCTGAGGCAAAAATAAGAAAAGAGAAAGTAGAGCTAACCACATTTATTTAAAGGACTGGCTTTTATTTGGAGATTATATTATCCCCCTTTTTAAAAAATTTTAAATGCTCTTTCATTAACGGCATGGTAGTGATAGTAGGTTGCAGTAGATTTTTTAAATGACTTTACATTGCAAAATAAATTGAGTATTCTATATTTTTCTCTCCCAGTTTTTTTTTCTGGTAAAATGTTATTGGTCTTTGAAGTAAAAAAACTGAGACCTGTTAGTCTAAAAAACAGCTGTATATAAAATGATGCTCAATCTGTATCGGTTACATCAATAAATATGACACTTTAACTCCTGATGCAAACTTCTTGCCAACAGAAGGAAGGAAGAGAAAATCTTTCAGTTCCTAATTTAATTTCTTCCACCACTATTTATTGAGCACCTAATTTGTGCCAAGCACTGTGCTAGAGTCTATGGACACAAATAAAACACAACTGCTGCCCTCAAAGAACCTAGCATCATGCCCAACAGTTAGGTTGGGAGAAAAAGGAACATTGCTGCTCGAAAAACCAATCAATATTTCAACAGAAATATCAATATTGTAAAAATATTCAATGAATATCAATATTTGCTAAGGGTGTTTTTAATGCAATGTTGTTTTTTTGAGACAGGTTCTTACTCTGTTGCCTAGACTGGAGCACAGTGGTAGTGACATGGCTCACTGCAGCCATAACCTCCTGCCTTGGCCTCCTACATAGCTGGGACTACAGGCAGGTGCCATCACACCTGGCTAATTTTTAAAAGTTTTTGTAGAGATGGGATCTCCCTGTGTTTCCTGGGCTGGTCTTGAACTCCTGGGCTCAAGTGATCCTCCTGCATCAGCATCCTAAAGTGCTGAGATAACATGTGTGAGCCATCGTGCCCAGCCAAGGGTGTCTTTTGACCCTTAGAAGAAAAATACCAATAGACAGGGCACAACGTTTCTATCTCTCCACCAGTCTATCAGCCCCTAACGAGGCTAAACTGATAAGGGTATTCTAACCCTCATTTGGTAACATTCTTGGGGTTCACCTGCTACAAGGAATTGCAGACAGCAATAAGATTTCTAAAAAAAAGCATAGATATAAGGGCTATGGATCATCTGAAAGACATTTATGAAAATATAAAGAATATTAAAATACGAAGAATGAACCATAAACCTACTATCTAAACAACTCCTGTTGGATGTGAAAATAAAAAGCATTTCATCATGTGGCTAGAAAATTCAACTTAAAAATAGGATAGCATAAAATAAAAATGAGTTCTGACTCCTCTCAGTAGGCCCTCTCCATGTATCTGTTCAGACATATATTCCATGCATATACCATCAAAATTTATATATAAAATTCACATCACATAGTACAATATACATAATCCATCAACATTTTTTTTAAGGCAAAGGACTCATAGTGAACCACACTCTTCTCCACTGCTTTTTACTTGAAAATATATCCCAGAGATATTTCTCTATCAGTTTTTTTAAGATCTATCCCCCTCTTTGTAAAGGCTATATAGTATTCTATCAGAGGCTATTCTTTTTTTAAAAAAACCAATCTCCCATTTGCCAGATATTTAATGTCTTTTGTTACAAATAATGCCTTTGAGTGTCTCTGTATAGATATTTTAGTGTACTTTTGAGGCATATCTGCAAATTCCTACAGGTGGAATGCTGCTTAGGAGAATATATATATATATGTGTATATATATATATTTATTTATATTTAAATATTTAAATTTGTACGCCGGGTTGCGGTGGCTCACGCCTGTAATCCCAGAACTATAGGAGGCCGAGGCTGGCAGATCACCTGAGGTCAGGAGTTTGAGACCAGCCTGGCTAACATGGTAAAACCCCATTTCTACTAAAAATACAAAATATTAGCCCACTGTGGTGGCATGCACCTGTAATCCCAGCTACTCAGGAGGCTGAGGCAGGAGAATTGCTTGAATCCAGGAGGTGGAGGTTGCAGTGAGCTGAGATCATACCTCTGCACTCCAGCCTGGGTAACTGAATGAAACTCTGTCTCAGCAAAAAAATTATAATAGTTATTACCAAATTGCCTTGCAAAAAGGTACGTAAATATGTATTCCTGTGAAGAACGGTGGTGTAATTCTTGGCCAGGGATTTGTGTTCTCAATTTTTTGTATTTTTTCCAAATTGTTAGTTGACTTTTGATATGATATCGATGTTTTACATTGCTTATTTTCGTATTTGTTTGTTCAGCTTTTCTTTAGTGGTTTGTATATAGTCATACTTACTCATCTCTTCCTTTGTGGCTTCTGGTCTTCATCTTTGTTTTAGAAAGTGTGCCTACTTCAGTATGCTGAGTTCACTTATGTTCTATTTCATAACATTTATGCTTTTGTTACTTGAAAGTCTTTGATCCATTTGGAATTTATTTGGGTTTACTGATGTCACTTTATTTTTCCTCAAATGTTTAGCCAGGTGTTCCACACTATTTATTGAGGAATTCATCTATTCTTTCCTGACCTGATACCCTATTTTTATGTTTAAGTCTACTTCTGGATGATACCCATCTGTCTAGTTCTTTAGCAATACAAAATTGCTTTAATTATTGTTGCTTCTTAATCTGTTTTCATAATCTAACAGGCACAGCTTACTCCATTAGACTTCCCTACCTCCTCCCTGAAGATTCCTTGCTATATTTATGCCACAATAACTACCAGTATTATTTTCTGAACTTTCTCTACCAAAAGGAAATGCCTGTTGGTATGCTGTAAATATTCTGTATGACATCTGGTGCGTATTTCTGATAGATACCCTTTATTGGTCTAAGAAACTGTAGTTCCCTCTAAAGCTATGCCTATAGGCAGTAAGCAAGCAAGACTTTTGTCTTCAATTTTTTTTTTTTCTGTTTTAAAACTTGCTTTAGACTCTGGATTCAAGCACGGAGATTTAAAGAGCCTGCTAATTTCCCAACTTCTATGAAGAACATTTAGTCTATATCACCATGCAGTAGCTGGATTCCAAGTTGCCCCTGACTGTTTTTGGACAGAGAGTCTGAGAGTCCCTGGCTTTAGTCTCATTTGTTACTTTGTATTTGTGTTCCATTTCTGGTCCATAGGGAAATCTACCATGCTTTTGAGTCCAGTTACATATTTACCTTTCTCTTCCTCTATTTTACACGTTAGAACAGAGGGAGTGAGTCATTGTGTGAATTTACCATGCCCTCCTGATAGGAAATCTGTGTGTGTGTGTATTTCCTTCTTAGGTTTTTAAAAGGAGATTCTCAGAATCTAGAAGCATAATTATCACTTGACGAAGCTTCGGGTGGTCATGACCGCTGGGGCTTAGGGACAAGATCACATGGTTATCTTTCACTAGGGGTTGTTTTGGAGGTTTGTTTTTACATCTAGAAACTCCAATATGTTAAAATCCCCATGCATAATCAAGATTTCCACTATATACCTCAGAGATATTCTGAGTTTGATTCCAGACTGCCTCAATAAAGTCAGTAGCACAAGAAAGTGAGTCATACAATTTTTTTGGTTTTTCACTGCATAGAAAGGTTAATGTTTACACTGTACTGTTGTCTACTGAGTGTGCTATAGCATTATGTTTAAAAGCCCAATTTAAAACACTTTATTGCTAACAAATGCTGATGCTGAGTCATGAAGGGAGCACATGCTCTTGTGCTAAAAACTGTGCCAATACACTTGCTTGATGCAGGGTTGCCACAAATCTTCAATTTGTAAAAAATGCAGTATCTGTGAAGTGCAGTAAAGTGAAGTACAATAAAAGAAGGTATCCTGGTATATATTTTTGCTCAGCCTTACAGTGAGACTTTTGAGCTTTAGTCTATAGGCAGTATCCTTTGCTCCACATCTAACTCGAAAGGTAGGGGCAGTCAAGAGTGATGGGTGGGGATAGGGAAGGATGATACTGTGAACTTAATAGATGATGAAGCATCCATGCCTCATTTTTAAAACTCTTATCATTTTTCCTACACAGCAGATTGTGTAATATAAACTCTCTGATCTAGTTGGTTGTGCTGTTGGATTAAAACCAGGCAATGGAGGGGCTGCATTTCTTTTCTTTTCTTTCTTTTTTTTTTTTTGAGACAGAGTTTTGCTCTTGTTACCCAGGCTGGAGTGCAATGGCGTGATCTCGGCTCACTGCAACCTCCACCTCCTGGGTTCAAGCAATTCACTTGCCTCAGCCTCCCAAGTAGCTGGGATTATGGGTGCACATCACCAGACCGACTAATTTTTGGTATTTTTAGTAGAGATGGGGTTTCACCATTTTGCCCAGGCTGGTCTTGAACTCTTACCCTCAAGTGATCTGCCTGCCTTGGCCTCCCAAAGTGCCGGAATTTACAGGTGTGAGCCACTGTGCCTACCCCCAATGGCTGTATTTCTTACAGTATTCTTACTCACACGGTACAGGTTTACATAATATTGAAAACAACAGAAAGTAAAAAAATATATACTCTCCCATTTCTTTGGTTCTTTTAAAAATATTTCCTTTTTTTAGTGTATGTATTCAAAGTGTACAAAATGATGTTTTGATATATAGAGTGAAATGATGTTTTGGGAGCTTAAATGTGAAATCTTGTCATATTTCTGCTGTGGTTATTTTCTTATTTTTTCAAAGGTAGAAATGCTTTCATATTCTCACAGGGGAACCACTTACGACAAATGTTAAATTGTCCATGAATGTGGGAAATAGTCGATTACATAAGGAGAAAGGATGTTTGGGGGTGAGACAAACCTTCCATCATATGGGCTAAGTCAGACCGTGACGTCCTTGAAACTATCCTCTGCCATGTGCCTTTCTACCTTCCAAGGTTTAGGAGGAATTTCTCCCTATTAGAAGAGGCCAGATATGGACAAAATGCCATGTTTTCTAAAGGAGAGATTCTATAGAAACCGAGAAACTGGTTAATTTACATGATACATTTTTGGGTATCCTGAGTTATTTTCATGAAACGTACTGGCAAGCTCCTTAAGATGAGTGATTATGCCTCACACTTTTAAAAACGTTCTCCAAAGGACTTGCTAAGGGCTTGACAAACACTTGCTAAGTTGACTTACAAAACATGGTTGGCACGATCTCAGCATTTTAATCATGACAAATCTCAGGGCTGACAAACTGCATGTTGATGTCCTTGTTTTCTATCTAATGAAAATATTTAATTTTCAGAATGAACTGAAAGTCACCCCGGGTTTACTTAATACCAACCTTGCGTCAGATGACAAATCATTCTCAAGGGCAGCACTGTGTCTCCAGAGGCCCACAGCAGGGCCAGGCTCTCTGGATTTTAGCTCTATGTGCCCTCCCATTTGTCTTTCTTACTGGGTAGATGAAATCTTTATTAAAATCCGAAAGTATTATAGTATTTATCCTCAGGGGCCACCATTTATAGAGGAGAATAACTCCCCAAATTGTAGATGAATTAAATTCTCATGACTTTGTCTGCTTTGTAGATGTCACCCAATGCAAGCATTTCTGTCTGTAGGTCACCAATGTACCTAATAAAGCTGGGGAAGTCATCGCTGAAGATTTTCTGATTCACTCATCTTTGAATTCATCTGCCTTGCTTATGGTGGAAAGGGAAATGTTTCTGCATGAATCCATTCTCGCATTACTACAAAGAAATACTTGGGACTGAGTAATCTTTAAAGAAAAGAGATTTAGTTGGCTCACGGTTCTGCAGGCTATACAGGAAATATAGTGGTTTTGGCTTCTGCGGAGGCCTCAAGGAGCGTCCAAACATGGTGGAAGGCAGAGACGGAGGAAGGTGTTTTACAAGGCAGGTGCAAGAGAGAGAGAAAGAGGGAAGGTGCTATATACCTTTAAACAACAAGATCTCATGAGAATTCACTTACTATCACCATGATATTAGAGAGGGGAATATCTGTCCTCATGGTCCAGTCACCTCCCACCAGGCCCCACCTCCAATACTGGGGATTACAATTTGACATGAAATTCGGTGAGGACACAGATCTAAACCCTACCAGTCTATTTACATTTTTGTGTCCAAAAGGGAACATTTTTGGATACTTTTTTCTTTTCCATTAATTTGGTAAATGATCATTTAAACCCAAGTTTCTCAAGCTAAATAATTACAAAAATAAGAATCTTGATATTCTAAGTTAAAATAAAGTTTTTGTTATTGCTGTTTTAGAAAATCTCTTGTTAATCAACTTTATCACTATAGTCTCTGACAGTCAAAAGTGTGAGTTAATCCCAGCATGCATGTTTTTGGTAAAGTGTAATGACGGAGGAAGTGAGCTGCAGTTGCTTGCTTGCTTGCAGTGTGTCCAGAGTTGGTTCCTTTCAGCGGGTTAGTGGTCTCGCCAACTTCAAGAATGAGGCCACGGACCTTCAAGGTGAGTGTTACAGCTCTTAAAGATGCATGGACCCAAAGAGTGAGCAGTAGCAAGTTTATTGTGAAGAGCAAAAGAACAGAGCTTCCACACTGTAGAAGGGGACGACCCAGTTGCCGGTGCCGATTGACGTGTCCAGCTTTTATTCCCTTATTTGTCCCCTCCCATGTTCCATTTTTGTCCTATCAGAGTGCCCTTTTTTCAGTCCTCTCTGCGATTAGCTACTTTTAGGATCCTGCTGATCGGTGCTTTTTACAGAGTGTTGATTGGTGCATTTTACAGAGCACTGATTGGTGCGTTTCACAGAGTGCTGATTGCTGCATTTTATAATCCTCTTGCTAGCTACAGAGTGCTGATTGGTGCATTTTATAATCCCCTTGTAGCTACAGAGCGCTGATTTGTGCATTTTACAATCTTCTTGTAAGACAGAAAAGTTCTCCAGGTCCCTACTCGACCTAGGGAGTCCAGTTGGCTTCACCTCTTAGCAGGACAGCTTCAAAAAATTTTCACCTGTCTTCTGTTTTTTCTACTACTAAGTATGGGGCATCCCCATACTTCTCAGTTAAATGTAATATATCTTCCTTTACAGTCTTAAACTTCCTGTCTATGCATTCTTTTTGTAATCTTTACAAATTACAATGCTAATCATCTTAGGGATTTTTTTTTTTCTCACCTTAGAGTTAATTCATTTTGCACAAATTTTAAGCTAGGACAGAAGTTTTGACCCAAGGAACCTATCAAAGGTATTGGTTTTTTCCCTCCAAGGAGTTTTCAGAAAACTGAGTCCCAGATAGTAATCAGGTTTTTGTTATCAAAATCCCAAAGATTAATATATCTGTCATAAATAAAATACCCATAAATTATTGGGTATTTTATCCTACTAGGGGTCAGAAGTATACAATATATTTACATTTTATTATATATTAGGGATCTGAAAGTGACATACTATTTTATGGTTATAAAGAGAAAAGAATGAGCTCATATTCAGTGGAACATTGCATCTTTTATATTGAGAAAATAATTTTAAGATAAAGGTAATGAGGAACCCAACGGAAAGTGCTAGCAGACTCTCTAAGGTGTTGATACTGAGTGATTCTTTTGTCTGTACATTTCTCATGTCTTATACGGCATTGTAAAGGTAATCAGGTCTTTTCATTCACGTGGTTTTGGATCTTTTCAACAATGGTATTATTCTTTGTACTTAGAAGCTTGGCAGGCACTAGAACTCATCTCTCAGGCAGAACAGGCTGAAGACATAAAGACATACAGCTGCAGCTTGAAGGAGGTTGCACGGAATATTAACCCTGTTTCTCTCAGAGCAGAGTCCTGCAACTGAGCAAATGAAGCAATCACTAGCTCCATAAATAAGACACTGCAACAAATTAAAAAGTACCTAAGATGCTCTTGCAGTCTGTGATAACAACTATGCATGACGGTAAGATTTGTAAAAAAACAGATACATAGACTAATGGAACAGAATAGAGAGCCCAGAAATAAACCCATGTATAGATGGTCAACTAAATTTTAACAAGGGTTCCAAGAATACACAATAAGAAAATGACAGTCTCTTCAATAAATGATGTTGGGGGAATTGGACATACACTTGCAAAAGAATGAAACTGGACTCCTGTTGTACACCGTACTAAAAAATCAACTCAAAATGGATTAAAGACTTAAATGACCTGACACCATAAAACTCTTAGAAGAGAACATAGGGGAACATAGGGATATTGGATATAACACCAAAAATACAGACAACAAAAGCAAAAATAAACAAGTGGGACTCTATCAAACTAAAATGCTTTTGCACAGTAAACAATCAATAAAATGAAAAGGTAACCTATAGAATGGGAGAAAATATTTGCAAACCATATATCTGGTAAGGGTTTAATATCCAAAATACATTAAAAACTCATATAGCTGAATAGCAAAAAACTGCACAAATGACCTGATTAAAAAATGGGCAAAGGACCTAAATAGACATTTCTCCAAAGAAGACATACAAATGACCAACAGACACAGGAAAAGGCGTTTACCATCACTAATCATCAGAGAAATGCAAATCAAAAGCACAATGAGATATCACCTCATGCTAGTTAGGATGACTCATTTTTTTTTTTTTTTTTTTTAAAGATAAGTGTTGGTGATGATGTGGAAAAAGGAAAACCTTGTATATTACTGAAGGGACTGTCAATTGGAACAGCCATTATAGAAAACAGTATAGAGGTGGCCGGGCACGGTGGCTCACACCTGTATCCCAGAACTGTGGGTGGCTGAGGCAGGCAGATCACCTGAGGTCGGGAGTTCAAGACCAGCTTGACCAACATGTAGAAATCCCATCTCTACTAAAAATACAAAAAATGAGCCAGGCGTTATGGAGCATGCTTGTAATCCCAGGTACATGGGAAGCTGAGGCAGGAGAATCTCTTGAACCTGGGAGGCAGAGGTTGTGGTGAACCAAGATTGTGCCATTGCACTCCAGCCTGGGCAACAAGAGGGAAACTCCATCAAATAAAGAGAGAAAGAGAGA